>NW_027097146.1:0-60000 GCF_019320115.1 Miscanthus floridulus | reverse complement strand
ATCCTTGCTAAGGACATGTTTAGTGCATCTAGTCATCTCTCACATTAAATAGGCTCATTCATGAAAATCAAATGAAGTTGATGATTATATGGTACCACTATTGCTTCTATGCTTACTTTGATCTAGTGGTAGCATATGACATGTTTGTGGGCTTGTAAACCTAGTATTTGATCTAGAAAATAAGCTCTAAGTGTTTAACTCAACATGGTACAAGATAACCCTTATTTGGAGGTGTGCAGAAGCTTGTCTTTGGATCAAACCAAGTTAAATATCTTTGGCAAATGATCTAGATTGGACCAAATTTGGGGAAATGATCTTCACCCCATTGATTGACATTGATAATCTCAACCTATCTACATTTTTGAACCTTTGTGGTCATTGATGACAAAGGAGGAGAAAAACAAAGATATTAGTACATGGGGAGAAAAACAAAGATATAAGACAACAAAGGGGGATAATTTGAAATAGGGGGAGAGATATGACAAAAGAAAGGGATCAATTAAAATTTTGAGCACACAAGTAGGGGGAGCAAGCTCATGAACTTGTATGGTGCATTTGAATGTGCATTTCATATGTTTGCTTGCATGGCACAAGTTTTAAATTTCAATATTCTTGCTTGTGTGGTGTATGCTAGTTATCGGTTTGAATGATAAAATGAAAATCTAGCATGCATAGGTTATCTAGTGATTTTATTTTCAAGTGTTTCCAAGTGGTATCGAGCTAACCATGGTGCTAAGGATGGTATATTGGTGCACTCCGATTGGTATCACGCTTCAAAGGTCCATCTTTTATACCTTAGCATCATTTGGTAGACATTGTCTCCTATATTTCCTATCTAAGCATATGTGCAAGCTACAATCCAAACTCTTAGCACATATGTAGGGGGAGCAATTGCTACCATTTGGGGTTCATGAAACTTGTCCATATCCTTTTACACATGGTAAAATATGCTTGGACAAGCAACTATGGATTCAATTGAATTTCAATTCATATCTTTGTGAAAGGGTTGTCATCAATTACCAAAAAGGAGGAGATTGAAAGCTCTAGTTTGGTTTTGGTGAATTGATGGAACCCTAAGTGCTAACCTAGTTTATCAAGTGATCATGATGATAGGTAGCACACTTCCAAGTGGTGAAGCAAATGAAGATCATGACATGATGATGGTGAATGCCATGGTGATGATCAAGTGCTTGGACTTGAAAAGAAGAAAGAGAAAAACAAAAGGCTCAAGGCAAAGGTATAAATGGTAGGAGCTATTTTGTTTTGGTGATCAAGATACTTAGAGAGTGTGATCACATTTAGGTTCGACAGTCGTACTATTAAGAGGGATGAAACTCGTATCAGAATGCAGTTATCAAAGTGCCACTAGATGCTCTAACTCACTGCATATGCATTTAGGATCTAGTAGAGTGCTAACACCCTTGAACAATGTTTGTGAAAATATGCTAACACATGTGCAAAAGGTGATACGCTTGGTGATTGGCACATTTGAGTAAGGGTTAGGAACTTCACCAGCGGAGTGTTCGCCTATAGAGTGTGGACAGTCCGACGGTGCCACCGGCACCCTAGACAAAAAGATGGAGGTCACTGTAAGTGACCGGACGCTGGTCTTTGAAGGACCAGTGCGTCTGGTCAGTAGCAGCAGAAGAAGTGCAGCGTCGGTCGTCGACCGGACGCTAGCGCTAAAACGACCGAACACTGGCTGGCTGCGTCCGGTCACACTGACATGGTCACGCACAGAGGAGTCGCCGAGTGACCGGACATTGGGCTGTGTCAGGTCAAGCATGACCAGACGCGTTCGGTCTGTGAAAAATCATTTCTGGATGCTTAGTAGAAACGACCGGACGACTGAGGTCTCAGCGTCCGGTCACTTTGAGCTGACAGCGTCCGGTCGTCACTTGACCATTGAGATCGGGTGCTCATCATTTGAAGAGAGGGGACACGTGGCACGCATCGCATGACCGGACGCTGAGGTCCAGCGTCCGATCAATATGATCAGAGCGTCCGGTCACCCCAGTGTTGTACCCGATGAAGGGGTACAACGACTCTATTTCATGAGAGCTTCTATTTAAGCCCCATAGCCAGGCTCAAGCTCACTCTCTTGGCCATTTGCATTGACATAGCAACCTTATGAGCTTAGCCATAAGCCCTTCCACTCATCTCCATCATTGATTCATCATCTTTGTGAGATTGAGGAGAGAATCCAAGTGCGTTGCTTGAGTGTTTGCATCTAAAGGCACTTGGTGTTCATATTTTCGATGCGGGATTCGCTTGTTACTCTTGGTGGTTGCCGCCACCTAGATGGCTTGGAGCAGCGAGGATCATCGAGCGGAGGGTGGTGATTGTCTCTGGCTCCGATCGTGGTGATTGTGAGGGGTTCTTGACCTTTCCCCGGCGGAGAGCCAAAAGGTACTCTAGTGGATTGCTCATGGCTTGTGTGATCCTCATCTTGTGTTGGTTGTGAGGCACCCTATCGAGGGTGTGGCGTGTGAAGCCAATTAGCGCGTGAACCTCCAAGTGAGTGAATCGCCACAACGAGGACTAGCTTGCCGGCAAGCAAGTGAACCTCGGTAAAAAATCATTGTGTTTATCATTGATTCTGAGGTGATTGGTCTTCATTGTTATTCATCCTTGTGATTGATTGGCTCATTCATCTACACGGCGGTATAACTATCTTGCTTACTCTTTTTACCTTACCGCAAACTAGTTGTCAAGCTCTTTAGTGTACCTAGTTGTGAGAGCTTAATTGCTTGGTTGGTGTGGCTCTTTAGTTAGCTTTTGAGAGCATACTAACTTAGGGTAGTGTCATCGTTTTTGTGTGGATAGATATTATCTATACTAGAATTGTGATAGGTGGCTTGTATTTTTAGTAGGCTAGCGCAACACTCGCTTCGCTTCATAATTGTCTAACCGGTTTGTTAAGTGTTGTTGTAGAAATTTTTAATAGGCTATTCACCCTCCCTCTAGCTATTAGGACCTTTCAGCGGTGGACTCCATTGTCGGTAGTGAGATGCTCGTCGGAGTTGGATGAAAACGTCGTAGAGGCCTCGATTTTCAACGGGAAAAGCATGGAAAGACAGAGGAGACTACAACGAGCTCACCTAGGCGATTTTCTTGGACGGAGATGGCTTGAAGACGATGCAAGACACGGTGGGGTAGAAGGTGGCTCCCTATGATAGTTCGGCGGCAATTAGGGACCACACGAGAGCGAGAGAAAGAGGAGATAAGGGCTCGAGAGCTTTGAAACCTCGGCGCAAAACTCGACAGCAGGCCGTGAGCGGTTGCGAGGCTTCAAACAGCGTGCACGGCCGCGGCGACGTTGGCTCCCAACTCAGCGAGATCCGATGGAGCAGAGGTGCGGCTAGGGCTAGTAGGTGGCTACGCTAGGGTTCGGGATGGAGGCGGTGCTGACGCTAATGAGGGATAGGGAGGTGGCGCTGTGCAGGCTCAGTATTTATGAGGGCCCTCGGCGTGGGGCGCACGCTAATCGCGAGTCGGCGCGGCGACGGACTCCTTCTCGGTAGAATCTGACGTGGAGACGAGAGAAGGAAGACGAGCGGAGGTAGGAGATGACACTGACAGAGCGGGCCTACCTGTCAGTGATAGGGTGAGGGAGAGGGCGACGTCCGCGCATTGCTGGGCCGGCCTATTTAGCTGGGCCTGCGGGAGAGTGAGGGAAACGACGGGGAGGAGCAGGCCGCTAGTTGGGCCGCGGGGAAGAAGTGGGAGCAGGCCGGGATTGGGTGAGGGAACTGGGCCTTCGGGCCAAAAGTCAGGGTGAGAGAGGGAGAGAAGTGAAATTCCTTTTTCTTTTTCTAAATTTCCAAAGAAATTTTCAAATGAGTTTTGAATTCTCTTTTGAGTTTTAGATCAAAACCACTCATCACAATAAATCAAATGCAACGGTATGTATGCTCAAACATGTTGCTACCTTATGATAAATTTTAATTTAATGAAAAATTATTATTTACCTATGTTTTTATGAACACAAAATACATAACTAAATCATTTCATCTCTATTTCAAAAAGAAGCAAATTTTAGGGTGTTACAATAGCATAAGATTTATTTTTATATTTGATTTGGCATTATTCAACAAGATTTTTTTTGACAAATTCCTTTTTTTTTAAATTATGTGATAATTATGAGACCTGTCGAGCACCTCTCGTCGCGGTTAGCCAAGTGGATGTACTGTAGGTGGGCTAGAAGCTGTAGGTGGGCTGCTTTTGGCTGCTGTTGGACTGTTGATCAGTATTGTTTTACTTTCAAATTTCTTCCTAGCGAGCGGTGGCCCATATCATATTTCTATTGAAGATTAGGTACGCCATTTTTCTTTTATGTTTTTTTAGAAAAAAATGATTTTGTTCTAGTCTCTTCATAAATTATACATACTAGCAAATATACCCATACGTTGCAACAGGAAAAAAAACTACCAAACGCTTATTAAAAACCAGGCCGAGAATGTTACATTATTTATTTTTTTATATTTTCTATAAATTTTAAAATCTATAATTTTTTTTACAATGACAATGACATCCATAACATAATAAGTTCACATCGACAATAATACAACAATATACTATTAAATCTCCATCGAATTAAAATACAACTTCACCAGTGAAATAATTTCTTTTGCTTCGGCTCCACAAGCAGCTCCACAGGTGGAGCTAGAGCTATTTTTAGACTCCATTTAACGAAATAGCTTAACGTGTTAGACAAAACAATTCCTAAACTTTAAAATGACTATTATGCCCTTCTCTTTCCCTTCTATTTTTCCATCTCCTCTTCTCGTGGCCTCTCTCTCATCCGGTGGCCGCCCGCCGTTCCCTAAGCCATGGCACCTTGCCATCTCCATCACGCTCACCGATGTTGGCGATCCTTGCGCCCTCCCCGTTGGCCGTACTCACGACACTGGCCGCCTGGCGTGCTCCCTCCCATGTTGTTCGCCTGGGTTGGCTGGCGAACAGCTTCAGAAGCCAATGCAGAAGCCGTGCAAAACGGGGCCGTACTTGTAAATATATCGCAATTTTAATTTTCATACTATGCATGTGTTGGTAGAATTAGATATCGAGCTTTATGATTTCTTTTGGAACCCATAAAAATACATAATTGTAATATTTGATTAAGTCAGCAAGAAGTAAGTTGTTGGAGCTCTCTCTCTCAATTTCCATATGGCAACCCTCGTCGAGGATCGGAGTTGTGTATGTCTACAACTTGGAGATACATTTATTTTAATTAGAGTAGATAACAAACTGATGAAGATTTTAGTTCACGATTTGATTAGTTGGACCATCAGTTGATCGAGGCTTTAATAATAAACAAGTTTTATATATAATCTTCATCAACAACTTGCAACTTAGTGGTGGAATATTTGTTTATTAGGGGTTACAGAAGGGTCTAGAGTTCAAAGACCCATAATAATGGATTTATTATTTATGTTTATAAGAAAAACAAGAGATATTAAAAAAAGAAGAAAAACGAAAAAAAGGTCACGGAAAGAGAGCTGTTTATATATAATCTTCATCAACAACTTGCAACTTAGTGGTGGAATATTTGTTTATTAGGTGTTATAGAAGGGTCCAGAGTTCAAAGACACATAGTAATGGGTTTATTATTTATGTTTATAAGAAAAATAAGAGATATTAAAAAAAAAGAAGTAAAAACGGAAAAAGTCACGGAAAGAGAGTTGGCTACCGGAAAAAACTAATACTCTGGAACTTTTTTTTTAATTGCGGTAAGGAAACTCCACGGTGTTAATATGAAAAAAAAAAACCGAGATATATGGAAGTGCCAGCAGGACATAGAAACACAAATACGAAAATGACGCGGAAACGAAAAAATACGAAAATGACACGGAAACGAAACACTGCCGTGTTACCAGAAAAAAAAGACATAGGGGCATGACGAGCCGAACACGAAAATGAGACAGATAATTAGGTTGGATGAAAAATTATTAGTGACCAAAATTTTTGGCTCTTTAGTATTAGGTAGATATAACCATCCATTATTAAAAAACAAACACAGATGAAAAACAGCTTACACTCAAAGAGCGGCATAGAAACAATAGCCGCCAACTAAACACCAAGTCTATTAGAAGACAAATATCCATTCCTAATGGTGCAACCTTTTATCGCGGGTTCTTCTTTGAAAGTTTTTTTTTCCACAGGTTTGTCGTGTTATTTGACCTGTACATAAATACACATCTATAATCTATAAATCCATTATGTGTGTAGCGTAAATATGATAGAAAGGCTTCTCCTAGTTTTTTCATATATAAGTTATTCCTTATTAAAGCTCTTTTAACCTTATATAATTAATTTTATAGTGTGATGAAGATGATGGCATTCTAGGTTTACTTTAAATCAAACCATCTCAAATTATATTAAATTTGTGTAAACTATTATCAACATTTATTACAACTTAGAATAAACAAAATATCCAAATATGTTTTATGGTAAATTAAATGATACTTATTTCATACTTCGGATATTATTATCCTTTCATATAACTATATAAGTTTATCAAACTTAAATAAATGCTTTAATAAGGGCAGTCCCAATGGTGTATTGATGATGGTTTCTATCCTCATTAAAAGACTTGTCACGTAGGCAAAACGCTGACATGACAACGTAATTAATGAAGAAAGAGAGCAAAAATTCTAGAAATGGTTTCCTCATGAAGAAATCAGGTCTTCTCTTGACCCAATGCACCAAGAAACCATAAAATCGTCATTGGGGAGAAACCACCAGTTTCTAGCGGGCTCGTGCCGCACTCCCATTGGAGGAGGAAGATAGAGTTGGGAGAGAGAAAGAGAAAATAATTATTACTTATAGAAACCATGAGTTAGAAAGCAGTATTTTTTTTTGTACGGTATCATATATTATAGAAACTACTAGTTTTTTTCATTGGTACTGCTCTAATTTATTCCGGGACAAAGCTAAGAACTGCGGGGTTTTTATGGTGGGACCGGCCAGGGCACGAGAGAAACTACGCACGTGGTGGTATATCTACCAGGCACCGTCCACTGAAACGACAGTCCCAGCCCAGGATCTAATCTTGCTACTCACTGCCATCCGGGCTCCACACCCGAGCCAACCTCAATACTCCCTCACCTTCCGTACACCGGGCCCATACACCGTACGTAGAACGCAATCCGCTCGCAACAAAATATCGAACGCCCCACCAACGGACAAACCCACCGCACCATACACCGGGTCCACGCAGCCTTCAGAGCGTCCACCTCCCGCTCCGATCCGGGAGGAGGCGGAGCGTGCCGCGGCGCCGACCGAGACCGATCCCCGCGGTGAAGCAGAGACCTGCGCGTATAAATACCCGACCTCGCCGGCGCCCGCGAGCTTCGAGAAAACCTCCTTCGCCGCGCCTTACCCTAACAGCCTACTAACTAGCTGCGGCGCTCCACTATCACTCCCTGCTACTGCACCTACTTCCGCTCTGGTACTGTTGCTGCTGCTGTTGCTGCTCCTGGTGGTGGTGGCACCCAAACCCTAGCCCCTGCCCTGATGTCGCAGCAGGACGCTGCGGACCCGCCTTCGGCGACGGACGAGCGGCCGGGGGGTCTCCCGCGGATCGGCTCCGCCAAGCCGCCTCAACGCGCAGGCGCCGGAGTTCGTGCCGCGCGCTGCCGCGGTGCCCCCGCCCCCTCCGCCGCAGGCGGTGGTGCGTCTGTTCGCGCCGCCTCCTCCTCCCGCGGCGTTCTTCGTCGCAGCACCCCCGCCTCCGCCGCCCCCGTTCGAGTACTATGCGGCGGTTGCCACCGGTGGGGGTGCCAGGTTCGGTCCCCCCCGCCGAGCAGGACGCCGAGGCTGAGCAGCCGCCGAGGGACGGGAGCTTCGACGACCCCGTGCCCAAGATCAGGAAACAGGTGGGTGGATGCTCCTCACCGTCGTCGTTCCTGGTGATCCCCTGATACGATAGGTGCAATTAGATCACTAGATCAGGAATAGAATTTGCTCAATTTGCGACATTTTTATAGTCCCACAAGCTGTCTGCGTCATCCGATGTGCTTCCCAGTAGTCACGAGGAATTAAATTTGCTTAATGTGGAGTACATCTTTTATTCTCGCAGATATGCTGGACACATGCCATGAAAATCTATTTGCTACTTTGGCCACTTTTAGATGTGTTTGCATTGAACAGAAAGGCAAGCATTGTTCAGATTGAACTGCCTGCTTTTGTTGTGCTAATGGTAGTGTAGGAGGCTAGGAGCTGCGTAGTGCACATGTTATTTATTAGTTGAGGCACACATTTTATTTAGTTGTGGTGAAATGGAGCAAGGGGCAGAGCTACATGAACTTACTGGGATCAGCTGACATGTATAAATGTGGAAAATCCTAATATCCTATACAAATTCACTGTTTACTAGTATATTTAAGTGATGGTTAGTGGAACTGACTCCGGCGATTCCATTGCCTGCTCCGCCCCTGAATGGAGCCGCTAGCAATCGAACTTGTCAAAATTCTGGTATTTTGCTATTGTGTACTTGTAGTATCTGTTAAGATGGATAATGTTTCATGGTAATTTCCTCATCTCTCTAAGTAATGATGGTAGGGTAATTTTTGTTCATTTTTTAGTTTAAGCTAATGAATTGAATTCCTACCTTTCCTGTGTTAGGATGTTAATAGATCATGTTTGAGAAATCAGGGTAACAAGGATACATCGTGGTTTCAGGATCTATTCTTTTTTATGTGATCTACTTCAATAACTCATTTAAGCCTAGGATGGTAAGGTGTCGCCTCACCTCGCCTTATCATTGAGAGGGGGTAGGTCGCCACGCCACGCCTCGCCTCACCTTACCACCTTAAGAACCATGGTTGAGAGGGACTGCACCACT
Organism: Miscanthus floridulus; assembly: GCF_019320115.1. Classification (NCBI taxonomy): domain Eukaryota; kingdom Viridiplantae; phylum Streptophyta; class Magnoliopsida; order Poales; family Poaceae; genus Miscanthus; species Miscanthus floridulus. The sequence continues at coordinate 51,152 of NW_027097146.1, read as the reverse complement.
ACCGTTGTAATAATGATGCAATAAATTTAACTTCTCAAATTTATACCTTTGAGGATTGATTTGATTTTGATGGGTTAAGCAGTTAGACTTAAGAAGGGTGGGCCTGGTGCAAGCGGTAGAGTCTTACCGCCTGTGACCGGAAGGTCCCGGGTTCGAGTCGCGGGTCGCCTCGCATTGCACAAACGAGGGTAAGGCTTGGGTTTGAAACCCTTCCCCAGACCCGCACAGAGCGGGAGCTCTCTGCACCTGGGTACGTCTTTTTAAGCAGTTAGACTTAACTCCCGATTAGGATAGGACTACATCAAGGGTCAGCTTTGAGCCCTTATTTGTTTGCTTTAGTGATGGATGAGGTCACAAGGGACATACAAGGGGGACATCCCTTGGTGTATGCTTTTCGCGGACGATGTAGTGCTAGTTGATGAAAGCCGAACAGGAGTGAATCAGAAACTGGAGTTATGGCGGGAGACTTTGGAGTCCAAAGGTTTTAGACTCAGTCGAACTAAAACTGAGTATATGAGATGTGACTTCGGCACTACTACTCGGGAGGAGGAAGATGTTAGTTTGGAAGGTCAAGTAGTGCCTAGGAAGGATACCTTTCGATATTTAGGATCAATGCTACAGAGGGACGGGGATATTGATGAAGATGTTAGCCATAGAATCAAAGCAGGGTGGATGAAGTGGCGGTAAGCGTCTGGTGTCCTATGTGACAAAAGGGTACCACAGAAGCTAAAATGCAAGTTTTATAGGACGGCGATTAGACCTGCTATGTTGTATGGTGCAGAATGTTTGCCTACGAAAAGACGATATGTTCAACAGTTAAGTGTCGCGGAAATGCGTATGTTGCGTTGGATTTGCGGTCATACAAGAATGGATCGAGTTCGGAACGATGATATACGTGATAGATTAGGGGTAGCGCCAATTGAAGAAAGCTTGTCCAACACCGGTTGAGAATGGTTTGGACATGTGCAACGGAGACCTCCAGAGGCACCGATGCGTAGTGGAATCCTAAGCCAGGATAGTAACGATGAAGAGAGGCAGAGAAAGACCGAAGTTGACTTGGGTAGAGGCAATAAAAGGAGACTTGAAAGGATGGAATATACCCAAAGACTTAGCCTTAGATAGGAGTGCTTGGAAGACAGCTATTTCACGTGCCTGAACCTTGATTGCTTCTGATGGGTTTCAACTCTAGCCTACCCCAACTTGTTTGGGACTTAAAGGCTTTGTTGTTGTGTTGTTGTTGTGTAGACTTAACTGATCCTTCTGTTGGGTAATGGCAGTGAAGAAAAAGTGAGCTTTGACTCCCTCATCTTTGGTACTGGATTGATGTTCAAAGATCCAGTATCAGCGGCTATATTGGTGGGCAGGAAGCAGCATAGATTGTAGCTGAAAGAAGTTAACAGGCAAGGAGATGGAAGTTGTCACTGGTGATGGTGGTGGCAATGGCATGCACAGGGAAGGTAGGGGGAGGAATGGTGCCACTTGGAGGAGATAAGTAGAGGAGGTTGAATCTCTTTTCTTGTTTGATCCAAAATGGGTACATGGAATTTAAAAAAGAAACCGGGTACATGGCTTCTCCTATGGAGACCTAACTTGACTCCCAAGCAACTAATAAATTGAATCCTTATAGATTGGGTCCACCCTTTCCTAATAGTCTACTTTCCTAGCTTTAATAGCTAACAGTCTCAACTTTCCTTAAAGAAGCAAAAAGCCAACTCATGATATCAAAAGGTATCTTGCCGATGGGGTAAAATTGATGAAAAAAAGGAAAAGATGCGTGCAACCCTTCTGGCAGCGGTGCCGCCTTTAGGTTTGCTGGGCTAAGCCAGCCCATGGTGTGGTGACCCATGACATCCAGACACAACAACAACAACAACAACAACAACAACAACAAAGCCTTTAAGTCCCAAACAAGTTGGGGTAGGCTAGAGTTGAAACCCATCAGAAGCAATCAAGGTTCAGGCATGTGAATAGCTGTCTTCCAAGCACTCCTATCTAAGGCTAAGTCTTTGGGTATATTCCATCCTTTCAAGTCTCCTTTTATTGCCTCTACCCAAGTCAACTTCGGTCTTCCTCTGTCTCTCTTCACGTTACTATCCTGACTTAGGATTCCATTACGCACCGGTGCATCTGGAGGTCTCCGTTGCACATGTCCAAACCATCTCAACCGGTGTTGGACAAGCTTTTCTTCAATTGGCGCTACCCCTAATCTCTCACGTATATCATCGTTCCGAACTCGATCCCTTCTTGTATGACCGCAAATCCAACGCAACATACGCATTTCCGCGACACTTAGCTGTTGAACATATCGTCTTTTCGTAGGCCAACATTCTGCACCATACAACATAGCAGGTCTAATCGCCGTCCTATAAAACTTGCCTTTTAGCTTCTGTGGTACCCTTTTGTCACATAGGACACCAGACGCTTGCCACCACTTCATCCACCCTGCTTTGATTCTATGGCTTATCTTAAAGAAATTCAGTATGCACAAATATAGTCCCTCACCTGCTCCTATAGTCAAGGGCGACAGATATGGAGATTTTCAATGCCCCAGGAACCAATATGAGATCGATCAAATGAAAGCGGTTCTATATGCTTCAGTTGTTGGAAGCTTGAATTATGCTCAAGTATGTACGCACCCTGACTTGGCATTTGTTACCAGGTTACTTGACAGATTCCAGAGCAATCCTAGAACAGAACACTGGAAATTGGTAAAGAAAGTCTTACGTTATTTGCAAGGAACGAAAAGCCTCATGATGACGTATAAAAGATTAGATTCACTCCATATAGTGGGATATTCTGATTCTGATTATGCGGGAGATGATAGAAAATCCACGTCTGGATATGTATTCACTCTCGCAGGGGGAGCTATTTCAAAGAAAAGCTCAAAGCAAACCGTCACTATATCATCCACAATGTATGCCGAGTTTGTAGCGTGTTATGAGGCAACGGGATAGGTGAACTTGCTAAAGAAGTTCATACCCGGTTTGAAGGTGGTTGACGATATTTATAGACCACTTAAGTTATACTGTGATAATAATCCGGCATTACAGTATGCTCACAACAATAAGTCAAGTGGTGCGGCCAAACATATTGACATAAAGTATTATGTTGTGAAAGATAAAGTCTGGGATCATGTCATAAGTCTTGAGCATATAAGTATCGAAAAGATGCTCGTGGATCCGCTTACAAAAGGCTTACCACCCAACGTGTTCGGAGAACATGTAGCCGGCATGGATTTAAGAGAAAGCCTATAATTCCTGAACAAAAGAAGGCCCAAAGTTAAGTATCTATTTCAGAATAGAGTGGTGTGTTGTAGCTGTTAAATCTATCGGCAATTGATCGTGACGATGAAACATGCTCTATGCGCTAATCTGTAATGGAATGAACAAAAGTAAATGATATGGAATTGAAAGATGGTAGGAGATCAAGAGAGAGATTATTAGATTGATCTCTAATCCCAAACTGGGCCCAATGGCCCAGTTGGGCCTTTGATCCACGCCCTGATCGGGGGCGCCTAGCCCATTATGGCTGGAGGGCTCTTGTCACACTGCGCAATAAATAGAGGTGGGGCCGGCGGCTCAAGTACGTCACGAGGTTCGCCTAAGCCGAGCTCCCCACCGATACCTAAACCCTAATCCGATCTAGAGGGGCGCAGCAAGTGACGGGAAGCCACCAGCCGCGTCGCCCCGCTCGACGTCGACAGCTTCATCGACCTCTTCCCTGAACGTCGCTGCCCGTGCGCAGATTTCACCGACGAACGAGATGGCCGACACTTCTAGACCTCCCTCCACGGTGTTAAGTTCAACACCTTCTCCTTTCCCTCTCTGTCTCTCAGTTCTACATGTATTAGGATGTGCTGCGTTTTTTATCTCGAATAGAACCATTCTATCGGCTAGATCTATGCTTCTGATGATCATAAAAAGTTCAACATGCCCAACATCGCCACCTCCATCGCGCCGTTCGAGGACCCCGTGGTCCAGGAGTACTACCAGCCGCTGTGGCGCAAGTACTCCGGCGTCATCGACTACGTCAACTTCCAGTTCTACGGCTACGGCGCCAACACCGACGTGCCCACGTACGTCATGTTCTACGACAACCAGTCGGTGAACTACCCCGGCAGCAAGGTCCTCGCCAGCTTCAAGACCGGCGACGTCACCGGACTGCTCTCGCCAGACCAGGGCATCAGTGGGGCCAAGGAGCTGCAGCGCAGAACAAGCTGCCCGGGCTGTTCATCTGGTCAGCGGACAGCTCCAAGAAGAGCAGCTACGGCTTCAAGTACGAGACTGAGGCGCAGCAGATCATTGCCAACCACTGATCTCTGCATCTAGGCATCTAGCTTAACAAGGGATCACACTAAATAAATAATAACCTCTCTCAGGTCAACGACAATTACTTGCAGGTTAATTAAAGAGGTTGGTCTTGATTTAAGGACCAGAATAATGGTGACTGAAAAAATGCAAGTTTATAAACAGTAATAAGCATGCTGTTTGCGTGCAGTATTAATAAGAGTGAAAACCAGTCTATCCACCGCATGTGTTTGGGTTTTGCGAAGCACTAGGAGCATTGCTAGAAATCGGGTCAGAGGACTATAATTTTCATACAAAAAGTAAATATTTATCCAACACTATAGAAAAATATGAATTTTTTAAAACAACAAACTCTGGTACGTGATTCATATGCTGCTCGAACTTTATATTACTTTTTGACCATTTTAACAATTTGAAAATGACAAAACTCAAAATTAAAAATTTGTAGATCTCGTCGAGAGCTATAATTTTCATATATAAAGTATCTTTATCTGACACCATTCAAGAATGATATGATTTTTCTAAGATGATAAACCCTGGTACACGATTAATATGTTGCTCAAACTTTATATCATTTTTGGAGCATCTAAACAATCTTAGCTGATAAAACTCAAAACTAGAAATTTGTAGAGTTTATGAGAGCTACAATTCACACTTAAAATATTTTTATCTGACACCATACAAGAAAGGTATGGTTTTTTGAAGACGGCAAGCTATGATACACTATCAATATGTTGTTGTACATTACTTTTTTTAGCATCTCGACGATCTCAAATGGAAACACGTAACTAGAAAAGTTGTAGATATCATTGGAAGCTATAATTTTAAAAATCATCTTAATCCAAGATACAAGAAATAGATTTATTTTTTCTAAGGTGGAGTCTTGCTGTTAACACACAGGTCGCATTTATCAGATTTATGCTATTGCGTCAGGTAGACGCCCGTTTAGATCTATATAAGACCCGTTATAACTTTATATAGCTAAAAATATATTTTGAAACTTTAGGACCTATTGATGATCGTACAACTCTAAACTAACTTTGAAATAACTTTGAGGGCTCTTTTGACTTTCCAATACAGTCTCTTTATCAATATACGGTTTCTTTTACTCTAATAAATAAAAAATAAAATAAAATGAAATAAAATAAATGAAAAAAGGAATCATTTATTTAATGAATAGTTGTAGCACCCGGTTTTAAGGACAAACAAAACCAGATACACACCATATGTGAGCCTAGAAAGTCAAATCTCACATATAGCTACAAATAAGGGTAATATCGAAATACAATGCTCAATATTACAATATATAACGTATTTAGTATAAAGAATATAATCTTAAACAGCAAACAGCGGAAAGACAACTCCAATCTTCGGATGAAGACTCAAATCCACAGGGACAACTGACTGGTTGATCACAAGCCTAACTTCTTCAATCTCTAACAATCTGGTACCCTTCCGGGATTTTTTCAAAGTATTGAAAAGGTAAAACAAACGTAAGTACATGTCGTACTCAACAAATATAACATGTGGTTCATAAGGCTCAAAAGGTTGACACTGATTTTCTACGATTAGCTTTTAATGAGTCATGATTTTAGCAATTGAGTAGCAACAAGTTTATCACAAGCCCATGTAAACACATGATCAAGTAAATATGAATAATGAATAGTATAAACAGTAGTAATTAGTGAGCATCTTTATCATCAGTATCATCAGTGTTCATCATCTATTTCGTAAGGGTTCCAAGGCCGCTCGTGACCGTGAGCACGGCTGATATACTAGTTTTACTCTGTAGAGGTTGTACACTTTCACTATGAGTCGTGATTTACCCTTTCGCCCGAGGTCGCGAGCCTCTTAACCCACTACCAAGGAAGGTCGGCAGGTGTGGGGTGTACGACCCCGAATACCCACGGCAGGCCACATGGGCTGCGCCCCTAGGGGTGGCCCAGCCCACAAGAAGAAGCATTGCGGGGCACGACTCTGCTCGGTGCCTCCCGCAAGACATCGGGAAGATATCCTGGAGATACTACGGGATCTGTTAGGATATGTATGATCCCAAGATTCCTGTAATCAGTTATTACTTTCCGGTTATCTATCATATCTAACCGACTTATAATCCTGCCTCCCGGACTATATAAGGCAGGCAGGGACCCCTCTAAAATCACGGCATATCTTACGATAGCTAATATAAACCAACAGACCACAGGAGTAGGGTATTACGTCATACTAACGGCCTAAACCTGTCTAACTTGTGTGCCTCTATTGCCTTCTTGTTCTTGATCTCACGCTCCTCTGCCGATCAATCTACCTTCGCGGGATACCCCTCGGAGGACTGCCAACGATATTCTATCGACAGTTGGCGCGCCAAGTAGGGGTGCGCGTGCTGTTTCCTTGTCGAACAAGATGGCTTTTTCCGTAGGCTCTTTGTCCCTTCCGTAGCCCGGCCAGATCTTCACGGTCGGATCCATCTCGTGGGTCATCAACGCTGACGGAGTCGGAGAGCTCCTCGAGCTAGGGCAGATCAGTTCTGCGCCGGCCACCCCCGCACCTGCAACTGCAGATCCGATCTCAGAGCCGATTCTAAGGTCTCCTTCGGCGACGACTCATCGTCGGCTTCCACGCTACTAGAGGAGGTAGATCAACAACGACGATCTGATTGAATCCATCGATCGGGTCAGACTGAAGCTCACTGATTGTCTCTCCATCACCGAATCGGCACTGGACACTCTGGTTCAGCGCCGACCACCCTCCGATCTAGATCTATCGGAGGCTGCTCAAGAAACTGCAGGGGTTACGGCCCTACCCTTCGGGTTCACCAACATCGCCGCCGCTTACCAACAAGCCCTGAGGGGCAAACTCGCCGACAAGGTGGACTGCGCCTGTCTACTCACCGACCAGGTCGCCATCCAGCTTCCGCCAGCCATCAACACGCTACACTTAGGCCGGAGCCCCGGGGTGCCCCTCCAGACAATCCCGGAAGAAACTCCGGGCTCCAAGTCTCAGGGCCCTATGGAGACCCTTGCCGAAACCTTCTCTGATCAATTTCTCCTTCCACCCTTCTGGGGTGCTATGATTTTCAACGTCAGCATCGATAGCCCTCCTCGGAATGGCGAAACCGAGGAGGAGCGCTTTGCTCAGGAGAACCGAAATGTCAACCGCACGCAGCGGTGAGAAAACAAGGCAGCCATCATGAGGGCAGAGGCTGCTCAGAATAATCGGCTCGATTCTCAAGGAAGACCGCTCTCGCTCCACCGCGACCTCGATAAAGAATTTCTCTACGTCGAGGGCCACGACGTCTTCAAGACTCCAAGTGCCAATTTGGCAGTAGCCACCAATGAGCTCGCTCGTTTCCCTCAAACGCCTAAGCTCGCCAAGATCATCGTCATGTTTAAAGCGGCTCACTGTCAGGTCAATGAGATTCACGAGGATCAGAGACCTTCGTGCTCTACGAGCACGATTCACCGATCCACTGCATCGAGATCCAATCGCTAGCCCAGTCAAAGCCATTTCGCCGACCAATCGCTACCTCTCTAGGGGGACCCGGGGGGCATCGTGCCGAACACCATCGCCAGCATGACCAGGAGGTCGAATAGGACGCTAGAGTGCATCTCAGCAACCTCCAGGATACGCGATGGCATATCGAGCAACATCGCCTCGATCGCCATGAAGACGAAGTGCGTCGCCGCTAGGATTATGAAAAGGAGTATGGCAACCGGACTCAGCCCTCGAGCCTATCCCCGACCGCAACGCCACAGACGACGGTGTCGACAACCCTAAGGGGCCTACAGCTTTCACAAGGGCACTTCAAACGCTTCGATGGCCCCATGGTTTTAAGATCACCGGGGTCTAGCCCTACGAAGGAAGAATGAACCCAACTCAGTGGCTGCAGACTTACGCCACTGCTGTCCACGCCACTAGAGGAGACACCAGCATCATGGTGAATTATCTCCCTGTCATGCTCACGCCACCCGCCATGAGCTGGTTTACCAGCCTTACGCCGGATTCCATCGGGTCATGGGAAGAGCTGAAGAAAGTCTTCACCGACAACTATATGGCCACGTGTACTCGACCCGACACGAAGCATGATCTCAGCCGCATCAACCAGAAGCCATCAGAGCTCCTCCGTAGCTACATCCGGCGTTTCTCCAAGATGAGGAACTCTATTCCCAACATCACAAAAGCTGAAGTCATCACCGCATTTATCCGAGGACTCCACCATCGCGAGCTTCGCTCCAAATTCAACCGCAAGCCACCCACCGGTATCGGCGAAATGATAACTACCGCCAACCAGTATACCGACGCCGAAGAAGCCAAGGTGCGCTTCAATGAGGATGCAGGCACTCAGTGCTCGTCTCACAGCTACGACGATCGCCCTGACGACCGACGTCACAGCGACTGCCGCGCCGACGACCACAGCTACCATCGCGACAGCAGCCGTGATCGGACAGGAGGACATAGGCCTGGCCAAAATCACCGCCGCCGGCCAGAACACATCATCACCGTCGTCAGTCAACCTCGTGCCAAGTGCAACTACGATGAACAGTACCAAAAGATCCTCGATGGCCCGTGCCCTCTTCACAAGAACGCCAAACACAACATGAAGGATTGCATTGGTCTAGCTAGGGAGTTCTAGGACAAATAGGCTCGATGACGACGCCAACGATGGAGCCAAAGGTCGCCGACCATTTGGGGGCAACAACAATGCCTTTCAGGACCACGATAAGGTGGTCGCCACCATCTTCGAGGGTCTTGCCTCCACTAAGAGTAGAAGGGAACGAAAGCTCACCGCCCGATGAGTGCTCGCCATCACTTTAGAGGAAACCACCACTGACCCTAGCTATCGCCCATGGTCCGAGGTCCCTATCACCTTCAGTAGGGCCAACCAGTGGGCAGACATACCCTACACAGGGTGTTTCCCCCTCGTCCTTGACGCAACCATCCAGAAGGTGCTTTTAAGAAAAGTCCTTATTGACGGTGGCAGCACTTTGAACCTACTCTTCGCTAGGGCCCTAGGGGAGTTGGGCCTCGCAATATCAGATCTCACACCCTCGGACTCCTCCTTCTAGGGTGTGGTACCTAGAAGGGTTGGAGAGATCACCCTACCAGTACAGTTCGGCACGGCAAGCAACTACCATGTCGAGCATATCAACTTCTACGTCGCCGACTTCGACACTGCCTACCATGCCATACTTGGCCGACCGGCTCTGGCCAAGTTCATGGATGTACCATACTATGCGTATCTGGTGTTGAAGATGCCTTCGCCTATAGGAGTCCTAGCTCTGTGGGCCAACCTCTCCGTTGCCTACGCCTACGAGATAGAGAGTCTCGCTCTCGCCAAAGCCACCAACCTCTCCATCCAGATGGCCAGCGTGGTCGCTGAAGCCAAGACAGCGCCCGCCGATGACATGGAGCTTCCAGAGCTAGAGCTTCCCCGCGCCTCTGCCAAGTCTAAGGAAATCAAGGAGGTTGGCCTTAGCCTCGACGACATCTCCAAGACCATGAAGATTGGGGCTCACCTTGACCCCAAATAGGAAAGCGCGCTCGTCTCCTTCCTATGTGCCAACGCCGATGTGTTTGCTTGGAAAGCTGCAGACATGCCGAGGGTACCATGGGAGAAGATCGAGCACTCCTTGAATGTCTCGCCGACCACCAAACCGATCAAGCAGAAACTCCACCGATTTGCGCCAGACAAGAAGGAGGCTATTAGGGTAGAAATAAAACGGCTCTTAGCTATCAGGTTTATAAAAGAAGTGTATCATCCAGATTGGTTAGCAAACCCTATTCTTGTTCAAAAAAGAATAAAGAATGGAGAATGTGCGTTGATTATACTGATCTTAACAAACACTGCCCTAAAGACCCCTTTGGCTTGCCTCGGATAGACGAGGTTGTAGACTCTACTACCAGCTATGAACTACTCTCCTTCCTTCTGTCACTCCGGCTATCATCAGATCTCCCTCAAGGAAGAAGACCAGATCAAGATGTCGTTCATTATGCCTTTTGGTGCATACTGCTACAAAACTATGTCCTTTGGACTCAATAACGCCTGGGCTACCTATCAAAGGGCCATCCAGATGTGCCTCGACCAACAGATCGGCCGCAACATCGAAGCCTACATCAATGACGTGGTCATCAAGACCAAGACAGCCAACAACCTTATCGTCGACCTCGAAGAAACCTTCGCCAACCTGAACAAGTACCGATGGAAGCTGAACCCTTCAGAGTGCGTCTGTGGAGTTCCATCTGGTATACTGCTGGGCTACATCGTTAGTGCTCGAGGCATCGAGCCTAACCCTAACAAGATCTCTGCCATCACCAATATGAAACGGCCAACATGCGTCAAGGATATACAGAAGCTTATAGGTTGCATGGCTGCTTTAAGCCGCTTCATATCACGACTCAGCGAAAAAGGCCTATCTTTCTTCAAGCTCCTTAAGGCCTTCGAGCACTTTTCCTGATCAGAGGAGGCAGACTCAGCTTTTGAGCAGCTCAAGGTGTTCTTAACAAAGCCATCGATCATGACAGCGCCAAGACCAGATGAGACTCTGCTAATATACATCACCTCCACTTCTCGCGTCATGAGCACAGCTATTATCGTCGAACGCGAAGAGGCTAAGCACACTTATAAAGTACAACGTCTGATTTACTTCATCAGCGAGGTACTTAATGAGCCCAAAACTCGTTATCCTCAGGTACAAAAGCTGTTATATGCCATTCTTATTACGTCGCGCAAACTCCGACACTACTTCGAATACTACAAGATCGTCATGGTCACTAAGTTCCCTCTAGGGGATATTCTCCACAACAAAGAGGCCAATGGCCACATCATTAAATGGGCTATTGAGCTCGGCACCTATTCCATCAAATTCAGAAGCAGACTTACCATTAAGTCACAGGCGCTTGCTGACTTCATCGCTGAATGGACTGAGATCCAAGAGCCCATCGCCGCTGCTTGCCCCGAACACTGGGTGATGTACTTCGACGGCGCCCTTAACATCAATGGTGCTGGTGCGGGCATTCTGTTCATTACGCCGACCAAGGATAAGCTACGCTATGTTCTCCGGATACACTTTTCAGCCTCCAACAACATCGCGGAATACAAAGCGTGTCTCCATGGTCTTCGTGTAGCCATTGAGCTCAGCATCAAATGCCTCATGGTGTACAGGGACTCCGCGCTGGTTATCAACCAGCTCAACAAGGACTAGTCATGTTCTAGTGAGAAGATGGACGCATACTGTGCTGAAATCAGGAAGCTTGAAGGGAAATTCTACGGCATCGAGTACCACCACGTGGTACGTGACCAAAATCAACTCGCCGACCACTTATCCAAAATGGGCTCTTCTTGCGCCGCGATCCCACCAGGGGTCTTCATTTAAGATCTTCTGGCACCATCCATCAAAGAAGATAAGGAAGTCAAAGAGGTTCCCCCTGTCGAGCAGTTGGCCCTTGTGGTACCTTTGCCGGTCGCCGATTGGAGGGAGCAATTCATCAAGTACCTCACCAGCGCCAATGTACCCACAGACAAGACTAAAACCAAACACCTAGTTCGTCGAAGCAAGCTTTACGTGCTGGTGGATGGTAGCTTGATGAGGAAAAGTGCCAAGGAAGGGATACTGCAGAAATGCATCACCCAAGAGGAGGGAGTAAAGCTACTTCTTGAAATTCACTCTGGTTCCTGCGGAAACCACGCGGCCTCGAGAACACTAGTCAGCAAGGCTTTCCGAGCTAGTTTTTATTGGCCCACAGCCATCACTGATGCAGAAGACCTCGTCAGACGTTGTGAAGGATGCCAATTCTTCGCTAGCAAATACACGTGCCGGCGCAAGAGCTGCAAACCATCCCAGCTTCCTGGCCCTTCGCATGCTGGGGACTGGACATGATCGGGCCTTTCAAACCAGCACCAGGTGGTTTTCGGTATGTATATGTCGCCATCGACAAGTTCTCCAAGTGGATTGAATATAAACCGCTCATCTCGGCTACCGCAAATAAGGCAGTTGAGCTCTTCGAAGATATCATCCACAGATTTGGTCTACCAAACAGCATCATCACCGATCTCGGAACTACGTTTACTGGCCATCACTTCTAGGACTTCTGCGAAGACCATTGCATCTCCGTCAAATATGTTTCCATTGCCCAACCAAGAGCCAACGGCTAGGTCAAACGGGCGAACGGTATGATCCTTGATGCCCTCAAAAAGCGACTGTATTAGAAAGAAGAAAAGCACCCGGGCAGATGGCTCAAAGAGCTTCCAGCTATAGTCTGGGGCCTGCGTACTCAAACTAGTCGCAGCACCGGTGTGACTCCATACTTTTTGGTCTATGGCTCAGAAGCCATACTACCAGCGGACGTTACTTTCCGAGCACCTAGAGTGGAAAACTATGATGAAGAGAAGGCCGAGGTTGTTCGGTCTGAGGATGTCAACAGGGCCGAGGAAGAATGCCTAATCACCTGCGTCCGTATAGCTAAATATCTAGAAGGCTTGCAGAGGTACTACAACCGAAACGTCAAAGGTTGTTCCTTTGCGATCGACGATCTCGTTCTCTACAGAAAACAAAAAACTAAAGGGTTGCACAAGCTCTCTTCCCCTTGGGAAGGGCCTTATGTTGTCAAAAAGGTTACCCGACCAGGTTCTTATCACCTAAGTGACTTAGAAGGAGTCAATGTTCCCAACTTGTGGCACATCGAACAACTTATACGTTTCTATCCTTGAAACACTCTAGATATGTACTCTCCAATTTTATATTCAGTAAAGTTTTGGTCTCCATAACTTGTCTCTGTTTTGTCTCTATTGTGGTTTAACATCCACTTGCGGTCACCGAGCTCTATGCTACTACATGATGAACTCCAATACGTAATTGCCGAACATGTTTTCTCCAAAATCGCCGAACACGATTTCTCCAAATCGCCGAACACGATTTCTCCAAATCACCGAACACGATTTCTCCAAATCGTCGAACACGATTTCTCCAAATCGCCGAATACGATTTCTCCAAATCGCCAAACACTTTTCTTGATCGGAGAGCAACATCCTTTCTTTTTTGTTCTCTTTGGAGATGACCCAGTCACCGATCTCTCCGTACACGTGCTACGGGCTCCGCGCTTTGCGTTATGGGTGGTCGGCTACGGTCCCTTGGTCACACCTGTTTGTCCTACATGTCTACGGGCTCCGCGCTCAACATTATGGACTATGGGTTAGCTAAGGCCGAGAGTTCAACATAGAATACATTGCTCGGACGCCGCTGATGTTGCCTTTATCTCCAAGTTCATATAACAACTGCCGAGCAGCACATGTTCCGCGTTGTTTTTTATGGAGAAGACCCAGTCACCGATCTCTCCCTACACATGCCATGGGCTCTACGCTCTGCGTCATGGGTGGTCGGCTGTGGTTCCTGGGTCACATCTGTTACTCCTACACATGCACGGGCTCTACGCTCGACGTTATGGACTATGGGCTGGTCAAGGCCATAGGGATCAGTAGCAGACCAACTGTTCAGACGTTATTTGAACTACGTATAATCGCGTTAGGATTGAAACTGTGAAGATTTTTTCACCAAACTACAAGCAAACTGCATATATTGCATATACATGCACCTTATAACATTTATTTGATGAATAATTATTTCTTGCGCTTTTGCGCATTCTAATTACACTTTCAAGCTTTTACAAATGATAATCTTTGAGCAGATTACTGAGCTTCGCCGTTACCATCCGTCTCACCAAACAGGTCTATATTGCCAGCCAGCATCTTTGCTGCGTCCTCCACTTCATCCTCCAGCTGCTGGGTCCCCGTCATTCAGTCCTTCGGCGAACCCACCCCCTATCGACTGAAGGTCGATGGTAGGGTAATGGGACTGAACAACCATGAGGACATGGGTAACAACGGTTGTAATGGCATCACGGTTGAAGGTCTTGAAGTTCTCCCATGCTGCCATGCACCTCTGGATTATGGTGTTGGGACATTGCTGCCTGCCGTCGTACTGAGCGGCCGATTCCAAGTCGACGTAGTCGAGCACCGACTTAATTGCGGTGATTATAGCATCGAAGTTCTCCTTTTGGACCTTGGCCTCCAGCACCAGCAAATCGAACTGTGCTTTGGCTTTATGACGATAGCCTACAAGCGTTACAATGATCCATTATACATGGAAGCTACTTCAATAGTAATTCCGACAACGAGGAATTCACCTTTCAGCTCCTCAGCAAGTTTGTCCGCCCGCTCTGCTTCCTTTGCCTTCTCCTGGCGAAGTTGATCAATGGCCTGGCGCATTTGGCCGAGCTCAGTGTCTTGCTCTACAAGCACAACAGTTGTCAACGAAAATGCATCTGTTTAGCAATACAAAAGTACATTCGTTGATATGCCATACCTGTTTTCTGTTTGGATACACTGTCGAGTTGTTCGGTTTTCCTCTCCAACTGGTCGGACGCACTTTTTAGTTGGTCGGAGACAGCGGCCAGCTGCTCGGACTAGCTCCGCACCTGCTCGGACATAGCCGCTAGCTTTTCGGTTAGGACCCCCTTCTGGTATTCCAGGTCCCGCGCGTTTGACTCCGCAAGGTCTCGTTCGCATTGGGCCCTCTGGATATTCTTCTCCGAGAGGTTCCTAGCCTCTTTGAGTTTCTCGTTCTCCTCAGCAAGGGGCTCCATTCGCTTTATCAGCTGGCGGCGCTGCTCGGCAACTTGAGATATTTCCTGCAAAATGCATGATGCTAGTATCGTTATCTATTCCAATAAACAACCAGGACCTTTCCAGACGTAGTATTCACCTTGATCTGTTTCATCACACTGGTAAGGGTAGTCTCCGGTCTCCTAAACTACTTGGTGGCGTCCTCCTCTTCGACAATCACTATTTCATCATCGCGCTTCTAGAGGATTCGGACTGCTTGGGGTCAAGGCTCATCACGCACGATCTCCTCCACCTTGTCCTCCTCTGTTGCAGTCGGGGGCACCACCTGAGGGCTCGGTGGTCAGATAGCGGGTCTGACCATGCCCTCCGAAGCATCAGGGACTGCCGTTTGCTCCTTTAGCGTCGCAAGCTTTTCCGCTCCTGATTCCACTGTTGCCGAAGGTGCTGTCGCCGACTCGTTCGTCATTGTAGACAATCGTTCACTGCCACCAAGCCCACCAGTGGCAGTGATTGGCTCCCCCACCTGCTTCGGAGCACTCGGGGACTCCACGATGGGGTCTACTGGCATATCCCCCGCTCCAGGGCCCGTTTCTGGTTGTAGCTCATTCTGAGCGGGCGGGGCTAGATCTGTTGTTCGCCTTGCACTGTATCAAATCAGTTATTCAGTCACCACAAAAATATGGAAAATACAGCAAAGTAACTTCAGCACAAGGACACTTACGGTTTGGTCTGACTATTCAATTTCTTGAACCGGCAGTGCCGGCTTGAGCCTCTGGGCGCAGCCACGGGGTTCCCTCCCATGCTCAGCGGGGGAATTCTCGACTCTTCCTTGGACGATCTTGGTTCCGCCGGCTACTCTGGGTCTGCTTCCGCTTGTTGCTCGGGGACTTCTGTTGCTCGCCCCATGGGGACTTCCATCGTCTGTTGCACAGAAATTCCCTCTGCTCGCTGCTCGGGGTCTCTAATTGTTGGTGCTTCACGGACTTCTTCGCCTACCCCAGTTTGTTCCTCTGCGCGTGGGCTATGTGGAGGCCCTTTCGTGCTCGGGGGAGGGTTCGCGAGAACCTCATCGTCGTCAGACCAATCGAACACCACGGTCCTTCTTGTTCGATTGGTCTGATCATCGTCAAGTGAGATGTCGCCTGGTTTGCGGGGAGCAGTAGCCACTATTTTCCTCTTCTTCTAGGCCGGCTCATCTACAGTCGGCCTCTTCCCCCGAATTTTCACCGACACCGGGGGAGGACTCTCCGTTCGACTAGTATCCATACCTCTGGATTCTGAGGAGACGCCAACAGAGCTTTCTTCAGGTTGAACTGGTCGTCGTGTATCCACTGATGGCGGCCAATCATTTCTCAGCACGCCCGAGAAATACACCACCCTGTCCTACGAATGGATCTTCACATGAGTAGGATCAGTTTATTGCTCGGCAATGGCAAAATAAAAAAAAACTTCTCAGAAACACACAGTCGGGATATTCACCTGAGGAGGCAGATTCTTGCAGTTGAAGGGCTTTGTGTACCCTGACAACCTAAATGAGGCTAGCGAAGCGAACAGCTCGGCAGTCCGCTCTTCGACGATGTTCCTGGAGAGTATTTCTGGCCTCTCTCGGGTACCGTTGGTCTCTCCTTTGAATTCAAAGCCTGGGTGCGCCCTCTCTTTATAGGGCTGGATGCGGCGCACTATGAAACTTGCCGCCACCAATCCACCATTGGTCTTCATGCCTTTTATCAAGCCGAGGAGTTCATTCACTTGCTCCATATCATCCTTGCTCGGCAGCTCCGACCAACTCCTCTGGCTTTCTGGGATGTGGTCGGCGTTACAGCAAACCACTGGGTGGCTTTGTTTCATGTAGAACCATCTGGTGTTCCACCCCTTCAGCGATGTGTTAAGCGGTATGGTAAGGTATTCACTCGCCATTCCATCCCATAGCTGGAGATACACCCCACCGACCACCTTGGAACCAGCACCGCCTCTCTTCTTTAGCCAGAATAGGTGACGGAAAAGATTGAAGTGGGGTAGGATTTCGAGGTATGCCTCACAGAAGTGGATGAAGATTGATATGTGCAAAATGGTATTGGGGTGGAGATTGCACAGAGTAACCCCCTAGAGCTCCAATAGGTCCCTTAGAAAAGGGTGAACAGGAAACCCTAACCCACACCAGAAATAGTCCTCGAATACCACTGCCTCGTCAGTATGAGGTGTTGGAAAGGACTCACCGAGGGCTGGCCACCATCCAGCGGTAGCACGGTCACGGAGAACGCCGGCTTCCACCAATCGGTTCAGCTCTGCTTCTCCTATTCCTAATGGCACCCACTCCTCGTTGCGTTGGGCCATGGCATCTGTCTTCTTGGGACTCATCTTCTTCAATTTCGTAGCTCCTCTCTTCGGCGCCATCTCTCAGATCTGATTAGGGTTTGGCGGTGGAGGCAAATGTGGTTGTGGATTCGGCGGTGTGAGAGATGAGGAGGAAGATGAAGTGGAAAAGGTGGGAACGCGGTGTGCGGCGGCACTGTTATATAGGACTTTCCCCACCGTTCCGCATTCAAGGGTTTTTTGGGAACCGTTCCCACGATCTACGCCACTCCGTTTTCTCCGATATGGTATATGGGCCATTACCTGGGCTTCTGCACAAACCGTAGCCCATGTCGCTCATTTATCGCTACCATCAGTTGCTCCTCGCCGAAATATCGCCAACTTCTCTGCCATTTAAAGAGGCTTAGTAACTAACACTATACAACCGTTACTTCGGTTTTTTCTCCACAATTTCATTTCTTCGATGTCTACGCCTGCGGCTCGGGGACTAGATGCCTGCTACGCTGGTCTTTGATTGTTTTTCTATTTTTGACCCTGGCACCACGTGACTGCGTCACCTACTATCAGGCTCGAGGACTAAGTGGGCACACTTCACCTTGCGGTGAATGTGTTTTGTCTCTTTTTGGGCCACGCCCGGGGACTGGCTGCCTGCTCGGCTGGTTTTTCTACTATTCTACTAATTTCTGACCCTGGCACCACATGACTACATCATCTGCTGTTAGGCTCAAGGACTAAGTGGGCACACTTCACCTCGCGGTGAGTGTGCAGATTTTTTTCTCAAAGACTACATGCCTATAGAAGAAGATTGACTCCTATTGCTTTGTTCGGACTCTAAGTGGGCACACTTGGTCCACTGCAAAGAAATTTTCGATTCTGAACTTGAGCTCTTTACACCCTTATGGCAAGCCGTACTTGGGTCTCACTGCTCGGCGACGGTTCACGCTGCTCGGTGATAGGTCACGCTGCTCGGCGACAGGTCATGCTGTTCAGCGACGGTTCACGCTGCTCGGCGACGGTTCACGCTGCTCGGCATTTCAACATGGTGGTTGGACCATGAGCTTGACTGCTCAGTGTTATTCGCACCTGCTCGGACGAGCTCAAGATGGCGTTGCACAACGGGTATAAGGAGCTCGGGGACTAGATGTGGGGTGTATGACCCCGGATACCCATGGCAGGCCACATGGGCTATGCCCCTAGGGGTGGCCCAGCCCACAAGAAGAAGCATTGCGGGGTACGACTCTACTCGGCGCCTCCCGCAAGACATCGAGAAGATATCCTAGAGATACTACAAGATCTGTTAGGATATGTATGATCCCAAGATTCCTGTAATCAGTTATTACTTTCTGGTTATCTCTCAGATCTAACCGACTTGTAACCCTGCCTCCTGGACTATATAAGGCGGGCAGGGACCCCCTCTAAAATCATGGCATATCTTACGATAGCTAATATAAACTAACAGACCATAAGAGTAGGGTATTACGTCATACTGACGGCCTGAACCTGTCTAACTCGTGTGTCTCTGTTGCCTTCTTGTTCTTGATCTCACGCTCCTCTACCAATCAATCTACCTTCATGGGATACCCCTCGGAGGACTGCCGACGATATTCTATCGACAGCAGGGTTCACTATAAAGCCTTTTAAAGGTTCATCTAACAAGTTAGGGCTGCTAGGTTTCTAATTGGCAAACAGATGTAGAGCTCTCCTTCCAAATGGCATAATAATGCACAGCCTATACACATAAGGACAGAGGCCGCACTATACCCGATTCGCCAAGCCCCTCTCACGCCATAAAGGTAACCACTAATAAGCTAGAAAGGTCCTCATGCTTGACTAAAGCCAGAGTCATGTGGTCCTCATAGTTGTACTGTAAGTCTAGGATGATCACTTACAGATAAGTTCTTAGGGAGAGGAATCTAGAGCACCATAATAGTAGTCAAATGCCCTAGCCCCCCTGATTCCATGTTGCTAAAAAGCATCTTTTAGTGTTGCATATATCATTAGTCAAGTTACAAGATCATGGTCTTTAATTGAGCACTAGCATCATACTACCCAATGCAATACCCCATAGATATCAAGGTATAAGGTAACAAAGTACTAGGGAATCCTTAGTGGTAATCAAGGTAGACACATGTAGTATGATAAGTGATTAATGATGAATAGGTAACAGAGATAATCCTTTGCTATACTTGCCTTAAACTCTGATCCTTCCTCTAGTCCACAGCTTCAAAGGAACTCCTTAATCAACACGTAAAGCTCACCAACTGGACAGGATCATAAAGCACCACACAAACATCCATGCAATCATACATGAAGCAAATAATAGAACTAAATTAGAACAGTACACCAAACAATAAAAAGGTTTGAAAATTAATCTACGCATTGCTACGAACACACAGACACGAAAGCACGCTAATCGGAGCTACGATGAAAAAAAACATCTATAGGAAGATTCACTTTTATATAAGAAGAAGAAAACTATAGGCTTCATTTATTTTAACTATATAAAATTATATTTATAAGATATTTCAAATAAATATCCAAATGGAATTAAGTCAAATTATATTTGAAATTAGAAAACTAAAGTAATTTTAATCATTTTTTATTTATAAACCTCACTGCATAACCATTAATCAAGTTAGGATTTAAATCATGAAATTCCAGATCAAGTTACATGGTAAACACTGTTACAAACACATAGATTATGTCATTATGAATCTAACGCAACTTGAACGGGTCAAAACAGAGTTAAAACGAAGAAGATATGATAAAAACAGTGTTTGTGGCAATTTTTTAAATAACCCAAACTAGATTATGTTTTTAAAACATGAAAACATATTTTGAATCTAACAAAGAGAAACTACGCTTTCAGAAAAAGAAAACATATTTTGAAAACACGCTATGGACTGTGGGTTGATTTTGTAAAAGTCAGGGGTCTCTTTAGCAAAAAGGGCAGCGAAAGGGTACGTTCTAATCTGGATCGTTGATCTTCGAACGGACGGCTATGGGGTCTCGAGCGGTGGTTGCCGGTCGAAATAGAAGGGCCGGCGCGGTTGAAAGCTCTAGTTTGGTTTTGGTGAATTGATGGAACCCTAAGTGCTAACCTAGTTTATCAAGTGATCATGATATAGGTAGCACACTCCAAGTGGTGAAGCAAATGAAGATCATGACATGATGATGGTAATGCCATGGTGATGATCAAGTGCTTGGACTTGAAAAGAAGAAAGAGAAAAACAAAAGGCTCAAGGCAAAGGTATAAATGGTAGGAGCTATTTTGTTTTGGTGATCAAGATACTTAGAGAGTGTGATCACATTTAGGTTCGATAGCCGTACTATTAAGAGGGGTGAAACTCGTATTGGAATGTGGTTATCAAAGTGCCACTAGATGCTCTAACTCATTGCATATGCATTTAGGATCTAGTGGAGTGCTAACACCCTTGAAAAATGTTTGTGAAAATATGCTAACACATGTGCAAAAGGTGATACACTTGGTGGTTGGCACATTTGAGCAAGGGTTAGGAACTTCACCGGTGGAGTGTCCGCCTATAGAGTGCAGATAGTCCGACAGTGCCACCGGCACCCTAGACAGAAAAGATGGAGGTCACTGTAAGTGACCGGACGCTGGTCTCTAAAGGACTGGCGTGTTCGGTCAGTAGCAGCAGAAGAAGTGCAATGTCGATCGTCGATCGGATGCTGACGCTAAAATGACTAGACGCTGGCTGACTATGTCCGGTCACACTGACATGGTCATGCACAGAGGAGTCACTGAGTGACCGGATGCTGGGCGTGTCCGGTCGAGCATGACCGGACGCGTCCAGTCGTGAAAAATCGTTTCTGGATGCTTACTGGAAATGACCGGACGCTGAGGTCTAGCGTCCGGTCACTTTGAGCTACAGCGTCCGGTCGTCACTTGACCATTAAGATCGGGTGCTCATCATTTGAAGAGAGGGGACACGTGGCATGCATCGCATGACCGGACGCAAGAATATGACCGGAGCATCCGGTCACCCTGTGTTGTGCCCGATGAAGGGGTACAACGACTCTATTTCATGAGGGCTTCTATTTAAGCCCCATAGCCAGCTCAAGTTCACTCTCTTGGCCATTTGCATTGACATAGCAACCTTGTGAGCTTAGCCAAAGCCCTCCCACTCATCTCCATCATTGATTCATCATCTTTGTGAGATTGGGAGAGAATCCAAGTGCATTGCTTGAGTGTTTGCATCTAGAGACACTTGGTGTTTGTGTTTCGCTGTGGGATTTGCTTGTTACTCTTGGTGGTTGCCGCCACCTAGACGGCTTGGAGCAGCGAGGATCGTCGAGCGGAGGGTGGTGATTGTCTCCGGCTCCGATCGTGGTGATTGTGAGGGGTTCTTGACCTTTCCCCGATGGAGAGCCAAAAGGTACTCTAGTGGATTGCTCGTGGCTTGTGTGATCCTCATCTTGTGTTGGTTGTGCGGCACCCTATCAAGGGTTTGGCGTGTGAAGCCAATTAGCGCGTGAACCTCCAAGTGAGTGAATCACCACAACAAGGACTAGCTTGCCGGCAAGCAAGTGAACCTCGGTAAAAAATCATTGTGTTTATCATTGATTCTGAGGTGATTGGTCTTCATTGTTATTCATCCTTGTGATTGATTGGCTCATTCATCTACACGGCGGTATAACTATCTTACTTACTCTTTTTACCTTACCGCAAACTAGTTATCAAGCTCTTTAGTGTACCTAGTTGTGAGTGCTTAATTGCTTAGTTGATGTGGCTCTTTAGTTAGCTTTTGAGAGCACACTAACTTAGGGTAGTGTCATCACTTTTGTGTGGATAGATATTATCTATACTAGAATTGTGATAGGTGGCTTGCATTTTTAGTAGGCTAGTGCAACACTCGCTTCGCCTCATAATTGTCTAACCGGTTTGTTAAGTATTGTTGTAGAAATTTTTAATAGGCTATTCACCCCCTCTAGCCATTAGGACCTTTCAAGTGGTATCAGAGCCGAGGTCACCGTGATTTGAGGCTTAACAACCTTCAGTGTAAAAATGGCTCAAATCAACAACACCAAGAAGCCACCCCAATTTGATGGCTCAAATTATTCCTATTGGAAAGCTAAGATGACAACTTATATCAAGTCAATCAATAGGAAGGTTTGGAAGGTGGTAGAGACAAAGATTGAGATTGAAGATGAAGAGGCTCCCACCACCACCGAAGAAATACTACTTCAAAATAATGACATTGCTCTTAGTGCCATCCATGATGCTTTGGATGAGAGAACATTTGAGCAAATCAAGAACATTGAGAGCTCATGAGGCATGAAATAAGTTAGATGAATCATTTGAGGGCACTTAAGCCATGAAGGGTGCAAAGGCATACATTCTTAAAGAGAAGTTTGCAAGCTTCAAGATGAAGGAGGATGAGAGTGTGCTAGACATGTTCCATCGGATGGAAGTGCTTGTCAATGATCTCAAAGCACTTGGTGAGAAGATAGAGGACAAGGACTTCTCTAACAAGTTCTTGAGATGTTTACCCACAAGATTTGGAATGTTGGTCACCTTACTAGTGAGGACCGGTTTGGACACAATGACACCAAACCAAATCTTGGGAGATATTATGACCGATTATGCTTATAGAGATGATGATGAGAAGGAAGAAAAGAGGGAGAACAAGGATGAGAAGAGGAATGACAAGAAGAAGAGCATGGCATTCAAGGCCACATCATCCAAGGGCAAAGCTAAGCAAGAAACAACAAGTGAAGATGATGATTCATGGGATGATGATGATGATGAGAAGATGGCTCTCTTTGTCAAGAGATTTGGCAAGTTCATGGTGAAGAAGGGCTACCGTGCTAGAAGAAAGAAGTCTTCATCCAAGAACAAAGAAGAGTCAAGAAGGTGCTTCAAGTGTGGAAGCAAAGATCATCTTGTTGCTCAATGTCCATACAATAGCGACAATGATGATGATAACAAGAAAAACAAGAAGAAGGACAAGAAGGAAAAGAAAGAGAAGAAGGACAAGATGACCTTCAAGAAGAAGAAGGGTGGTTCATATGTGGTCACTTGGGATAGTGATGCTTCCTCAAGTGATGATGATGATAGTGATGATGACAAGACCACTAAGAAGAAGGCACTTGCTAGCATTGCAATCAATGAAAAGCCTTCTCTCTTTGACACTCCATCATGCTTCATGGCTAAGTCCACTAAGGTACAAACTTGTGATGATGGAAGTGAAAATGAACATGATAGTGAAAAATGATAGTGATAGTGATGATGATGAACCTACTAAAGATGAATTATTTGACATGCTAGAAGATGCTAAAGAACATTTTGATATTAAGAGAAGGGAATGCAAGAGCTTGAATAAGGAGATAAAAGCTCTTAAGCAAGCCCTTGATGAGCTTAAACCAACTCATGAGAGGCTAGAGGAAGCCCATGAGAAGCTTGACAAGGCTCACAAGAAGCTTGAAAAGGCTCATTCCTCTTTGCTTAATGAGCAAAATAAAAAGAAGCATGTTGAAACTTGCAATGTAGGCTTAACTTATGATATAATTGATGAATCATTATATATGCCTATCATTGTTGCTCCCACTAACCCTTCTTGTAGTACTTCTACTTCCACCTCATCTAGTAGTGATGGTCTCACTTGTGATGCCTCACTAATGGTTGAGAATGAGAACCTCAAGAAGGAGGTCAATAAGCTCACTTACACCTTAGCTAAAGCCTATGGTGGTGAGGACTGCTTGCTTATGTGCTTGGGTAGCCAAAGTGCTTCTCTCTACAAAGAGGGATTGAGTTATACCCTCAAGAAAGGCAAGGCGGCCTTTACTCCTCACAAAACTAGTTTTGCGAAGAACAATGGTTGGTTTTGCACTAGTTGCAAGCAAGTTGGTCATAAAGAGCATGAGTGCAAGAACAAGAGCAAAAATGCTAATGTATCCTCAATTAAGATTAATTCTTTCTATGTATTTACTAAGGGTGTAAATGGTGTAAAGGCTAAGTTCATTGGTAAACCATGGATGGGCTCAAAGAAGAAACCCATTTGGGTACCAAAGAGCTTAGTAACTAACCTTCAAGGACGCAAACAAGTTTGGGTACCTAAAAAGAATTGATCTTCTTTTGTAGGTCAATTACAAAGCCGGAGGAAAGCATTGGGTTCTTGATAGTGGGTGCACTCAACACATGACAGGTGATGCAAGAATATTCAACTCAATCAACACCAATGGCAATGATGGTTATGATAGTATCACATTTGATGATAATGGCAAAGGCAAGGTCAAAGGGCTTGGTAAGATTGCAATATCCAATGATATGAGCATATCCAATGTGTTGCTAGTAGAGAGCTTGAACTTCAATTTGCTATCCATGGCTCAATTGTGTGATCTTAGATTCAAATGCATATTCGGGGTAGCTGATGTAGAGATCATAAGTGTAGATGGCTCTAATTTGATCTTCAAAGGATTTAGATATGAGAATCTATACTTGGTTGATTTCAATACTAGTGAAGCTAAATTATCTACATGCTTGTTCACTAAGTCTAGCATAGGTTGGTTATGGCATAGAAGGCTTGGTCATGTTGAAATGAAACAATTGAATAGATTGGTTAAGCATGACTTGGTTAGAGGCTTGAAAGATGTTGTGTTTGAAAAGGATAAGCTTTGTAGCTCTTGTCAAGCTGGAAAACAAGTTGAAAACAGACATCCCAAGAAAAGCATGATGAGCACTAGTAAAGCATTTAAGTTATTGCACATGAATTTGTTTGGGCCAACACAATACACTAGCATTGGTGGAAATAAATATGGCTTTGTGATAGTGGATGATTATACTAGATACACATGGATATTCTTTCTAGTGGACAAAAGTGATGTGTTTGCAATATTCAAATCATTTGTCAAGGGCATTCACAGTGAGTTTGAAACAACCATCAAGAGAGTTCGAAGTGACAATGGTAGTGAGTTCAAGAACACTAGAATTGATGAGTTATGTGATGAATTTGGAATTAGACATCAATTCTCGGCCAAGTACACTCCAAAATCAAATGGCCTTGTTGAGAGGAAGAATATAACACTCATTGATATGGCAAGGTCTATGCTTAGTGAGTACAATGTGAGTCAATCTTTTTGGGCCGAAGCTATCAACACAGCTTGCTATTATAGCAACCGCCTCTATTGTCACTCATTAAAAGAGAAGACACCATATGAGCTCTTGAATGGTAGAAAGCCCAACATTACATATTTTTGGGTCTTTGGTTGTAAATGCTATATCTTGAAGAAAGGCACTAGATTGGGCAAGTTTAACAAGAAATGTGATGAAGGATTCCTACTTGGTTATTCCACTATAAGCAAAGCATATAGAGTTTGGAATTTGGATAGTGGTATTCTTGAGGAAGTTCATGATGTTGAATTTGATGAAACCAAGGGTTCACAAGTAGAGAATGAGAACTTGAAAGATGTTAGAGGCATTCAACTTTCAAATGCCATGAAGAACATGGATGTTGGTGAATTGAGGCCTAGGCAAGTGAATGATGATGAAGATGATCAAGTGCAAGTGCTCTCTAACTCAAATGTGCAAGATGATATAAATCAAGTTAGAACAAGTGGCTCTCATTATAATGAAGAAGATCAAGTGGCTAGTACATCATCTCAACCCAATGATCAAGCAAATGCAAGCAATCAAGTTCCAATCCTCCAATCAACCAATATTGCAAGGGATCATCCATTGAACACTATCATTGATGATATTTCAAGAGGTGTGCAAACTAGATCAAAATTGGCTTCATTTTATGAGCATTTCTTATTTGTGTCATCCATTGAACCAAAGAAGATAGATGAAGCATTGAAGGATGTTGATTGGGTGAATTCTATGCATGAAGAGTTAAATAACTTCACAAGAAATCAAGTATGGGAATTAGTAGAGAGACCAAAGGGACACAATGTGATTGGAACCAAATGGGTCTTTAGAAACAAGTAAGATCAAGATGGGATAGTGGTAAGGAACAAAACAAGATTGGTAGCACAAGGCTATACATAAGTTGAAGGTCTTGACTTTAGAGAAACATATGCCCCGGTTGCTAGATTGGAAGCAATAAGAGTCTTGCTAGACTATGCTTGTGCCCACAACATCAAGCTCTATCAAATGGATGTTAAGAGTGCATTTCTCAATGGTTACATCAATGAAGAAGTATATGTTGAGCAACCTCCTGGTTTTGAAGATGACAAGAAGCCCGACCATGTGTACAAGTTGAAGAAGGCATTATATGGCTTGAAGCAAGCACCTAGAGCATGGTATGAGAGATTAAGGGATTTTCTACTCTCTAAAGGGTTTATGATGGGCAAGGTTGACACTACTCTTTTTATTAAGAAGATTGGAAAAGATTTATTTGTGTAGCAAATCTATGTTGATGACATCATATTTAGATCAACAAATCAAGACCTTTGTGATGAGTTTGGAAAGATGATGGCTAATGAGTTTGAGATGTCCATGATTGGAGAGTTGAGTTACTTCCTTGGTCTTCAAATCAAGTAATTGAAGAATGGTATATTTATGAGTCAAGGCAAGTATATCAAGGACATGATCAAGAAGTTTGGTATGAGTGATAATAAAGCCATTAGCACACCAATGGGAACAAATGGCAACTTGGATAGTGATGCAAATGGAAATATGGTGGATCAAAAATTGTATCGGTCTATGATTGGAAGCCTACTCTATGTGACCTCATCAAGACCGAATGTCATGTTTAGTGTATGCATGTGTGCAAGATTTCAAGCCTCGCCAAGAGAAAGTCATTTGAAGGCTACTAAGAGAATATTGAGGTACTTGAAGCATACACAAAATGTTGGTTTGTGGTATCCCAAAGGAGCAAAGTTTGAGCTAGTTGGTTACTCCGACTCGGATTATGCAGGATGCAAGGTTGAAAGGAAGAGCATCTCGGGCACATGTCAATTGTTGAGAAGATCACTTGTTTCATGGTCATCAAAGAAGTAAAATAGTGTTGCATTATCAACCGCCGAAGCTGAATACATATCCGCCGGTAGTTGTTGTGCACAAATACTTTGGATGAAGGCCACTTTGAGTGACTTTGGAATCAAGTTTAAGAAAGTGCCATTGCTATGTGACAATAAGAGTGCAATCAAGTTAACCAACAATCTGGTTCAACATGCAAGAACAAAGCATATTGATGTCCGCCACCATTTCATAAGAGATCACCAACAAAAAGGAGAAATTAGCATTGAGAGTGTAGGCATCGAAGATCAACTTGCTGATATATTCACCAAGCCATTAGATGAGAAAATGTTTTACAAGCTAAGGAATGAGTTGAACATATTGGATTTCTCAAATATGTGTTGATGCACCCCCCATTTATATGACATGCATCTCCTTCGAGCAATCCAAGGTAAAAGTTGATTGGCATGACATACATCCTTGCTAAGGACATGTTTAGTGCATCTAGTCATCTCTCACATTAAATAGGCTCATTCATGAAAATCAAATGAAGTTGATGATTATATGGTACCACTATTGCTTCTATGCTTACTTTGATCTAGTGGTAGCATATGACATGTTTGTGGGCTTGTAAACCTAGTATTTGATCTAGAAAATAAGCTCTAAGTGTTTAACTCAACATGGTACAAGATAACCCTTATTTGGAGGTGTGCAGAAGCTTGTCTTTGGATCAAACCAAGTTAAATATCTTTGGCAAATGATCTAGATTGGACCAAATTTGGGGAAATGATCTTCACCCCATTGATTGACATTGATAATCTCAACCTATCTACATTTTTGAACCTTTGTGGTCATTGATGACAAAGGAGGAGAAAAACAAAGATATTAGTACATGGGGAGAAAAACAAAGATATAAGACAACAAAGGGGGATAATTTGAAATAGGGGGAGAGATATGACAAAAGAAAGGGATCAATTAAAATTTTGAGCACACAAGTAGGGGGAGCAAGCTCATGAACTTGTATGGTGCATTTGAATGTGCATTTCATATGTTTGCTTGCATGGCACAAGTTTTAAATTTCAATATTCTTGCTTGTGTGGTGTATGCTAGTTATCGGTTTGAATGATAAAATGAAAATCTAGCATGCATAGGTTATCTAGTGATTTTATTTTCAAGTGTTTCCAAGTGGTATCGAGCTAACCATGGTGCTAAGGATGGTATATTGGTGCACTCCAATTGGTATCACGCTTTAAAGGTCCATCTTTTATACCTTAGCATCATTTGGTAGACATTGTCTCCTATATTTCCTATCTAAGCATATGTGCAAGCTACAATCCAAACTCTTAGCACATATGTAGGGGGAGCAATTGCTACCATTTGGGGTTCATGAAACTTGTCCATATCCTTTTACACATGGTAAAAATGCTTGGACAAGCAATATGGATTCAATTGAATTTCAATTTATATCTTTGTGAAAGGGTTGTCATCAATTACCAAAAAGGAGGAGATTGAAAGCTCTAGTTTGGTTTTGGTGAATTGATGGAACCCTAAGTGCTAACCTAGTTTATCAAGTGATCATGATGTAGGTAGCACACTCCAAGTGGTGAAGCAAATGAAGATCATGACATGATGATGGTAATGCCATGGTGATGATCAAGTGCTTAGACTTGAAAAGAAGAAAGAGAAAAACAAAAGGCTCAAGGCAAATGTATAAATGGTAGGAGCTATTTTGTTTTGGTGATCAAGATACTTAGAGAGTGTGATCACATTTAGGTTCGACAGTCGTACTATTAAGAGGGATGAAACTCGTATCAGAATGCAGTTATCAAAGTGCCACTAGATGCTCTAACTCACTGCATATGCATTTAGGATCTAGTAGAGTGCTAACACCCTTGAACAATGTTTGTGAAAATATGCTAACACATGTGCAAAAGGTGATACGCTTGGTGATTGGCACATTTGAGTAAGGGTTAGGAACTTCACCAGCGGAGTGTTCGCCTATAGAGTGTGGACAGTCCGACGGTGCCACCGGCACCCTAGACAAAAAAGATGGAGGTCACTGTAAGTGACCGGACGCTGGTCTTTGAAGGACCAGTGCGTCTGGTCAGTAGCAGCAGAAGAAGTGCAGCGTCGGTCGTCGACCGGACGCTAGCGCTAAAACGACCGAACACTGGCTGGCTGCGTCCGGTCACACTGACATGGTCACGCACAGAGGAGTCGCCGAGTGACCGGACGCTGGGTGTGTCCGGTCAAGCATGACCAGACGCGTTCGGTCGTGAAAAAACATTTTTGGATGCTTACTAGAAACGACCGGACACTGAGGTCTAACGTCCGGTCACTTTGAGCTGCAGCGTCCGGTCGTCACTTGACCGTTGAGATTGGGCGCTCATCATTTGAAGAGAGGGGACACGTGGCACGCATCGCATGACCGGACACTGGAATATGACCAGAGCGTCCGGTCACCCCATGTTGTGCCCGATGAAGGGGTACAACGACTCTATTTCATGAGGGCTTCTATTGAAGCCCCATAGCCGGCTCAAGCTCACTCTCTTGGCCATTTGTATTGACATAGCAACCTTGTGAGCTTAGCCAAAGCCCTCCCACTCATCTCCATCATTGATTCATCATCTTTGTGAGATTGAGAGAGAATCCAAGTGCATTGCTTGAGTGTTTGCATCTAGAGGCACTTGGTGTTCGTGTTTCACTACGGGATTCGCTTATTACTCTTGGTGGTTGCCGCCACCTAGATGGCTTGGAGCAGCGAGGATCATCGAGCGGAGGGTGGTGATTGTCTCTGGCTCCGATCGTGGTGATTGTGAGGGGTTCTTGACCTTTCCCCGGCGGAGAGCCAAAAGGTACTCTAGTGGATTGCTCATGGCTTGTGTGATCCTCATCTTGTGTTGGTTGTGAGGCACCCTATCGAGGGTGTGGCGTGTGAAGCCAATTAGCGCGTGAACCTCCAAGTGAGTGAATCGCCACAACGAGGACTAGCTTGCCGGCAAGCAAGTGAACCTCGGTAAAAAAATCATTGTGTTTATCATTGATTCTGAGGTGATTGGTCTTCATTGTTATTCATCCTTGTGATTGATTGGCTCATTCATCTACACGGCGGTATAACTATCTTGCTTACTCTTTTTACCTTACCGCAAACTAGTTGTCAAGCTCTTTAGTGTACCTAGTTGTGAGAGCTTAATTGCTTGGTTGGTGTGGCTCTTTAGTTAGCTTTTGAGAGCATACTAACTTAGGGTAGTGTCATCGTTTTTGTGTGGATAGATATTATCTATACTAGAATTGTGATAGGTGGCTTGTATTTTTAGTAGGCTAGCGCAACACTCGCTTCGCTTCATAATTGTCTAACCGGTTTGTTAAGTGTTGTTGTAGAAATTTTTAATAGGCTATTCACCCTCCCTCTAGCTATTAGGACCTTTCAGCGGTGGACTCCATTGTCGGTAGTGAGATGCTCGTCGGAGTTGGATGAAAACGTCGTAGAGGCCTCGATTTTCAACGGGAAAAGCATGGAAAGACAGAGGAGACTACAACGAGCTCACCTAGGCGATTTTCTTGGACGGAGATGGCTTGAAGACGATGCAAGACACGGTGGGGTAGAAGGTGGCTCCCTATGATAGTTCGGCGGCAATTAGGGACCACACGAGAGCGAGAGAAAGAGGAGATAAGGGCTCGAGAGCTTTGAAACCTCGGCGCAAAACTCGACAGCAGGCCGTGAGCGGTTGCGAGGCTTCAAACAGCGTGCACGGCCGCGGCGACGTTGGCTCCCAACTCAGCGAGATCCGATGGAGCAGAGGTGCGGCTAGGGCTAGTAGGTGGCTACGCTAGGGTTCGGGATGGAGGCGGTGCTGACGCTAATGAGGGATAGGGAGGTGGCGCTGTGCAGGCTCAGTATTTATGAGGGCCCTCGGCGTGGGGCGCACGCTAATCGCGAGTCGGCGCGGCGACGGACTCCTTCTCGGTAGAATCTGACGTGGAGACGAGAGAAGGAAGACGAGCGGAGGTAGGAGATGACACTGACAGAGCGGGCCTACCTGTCAGTGATAGGGTGAGGGAGAGGGCGACGTCCGCGCATTGCTGGGCCGGCCTATTTAGCTGGGCCTGCGGGAGAGTGAGGGAAACGACGGGGAGGAGCAGGCCGCTAGTTGGGCCGCGGGGAAGAAGTGGGAGCAGGCCGGGATTGGGTGAGGGAACTGGGCCTTCGGGCCAAAAGTCAGGGTGAGAGAGGGAGAGAAGTGAAATTCCTTTTTCTTTTTCTAAATTTCCAAAGAAATTTTCAAATGAGTTTTGAATTCTCTTTTGAGTTTTAGATCAAAACCACTCATCACAATAAATCAAATGCAACGGTATGTATGCTCAAACATGTTGCTACCTTATGATAAATTTTAATTTAATGAAAAATTATTATTTACCTATGTTTTTATGAACACAAAATACATAACTAAATCATTTCATCTCTATTTCAAAAAGAAGCAAATTTTAGGGTGTTACAATAGCATAAGATTTATTTTTATATTTGATTTGGCATTATTCAACAAGATTTTTTTTGACAAATTCCTTTTTTTTTAAATTATGTGATAATTATGAGACCTGTCGAGCACCTCTCGTCGCGGTTAGCCAAGTGGATGTACTGTAGGTGGGCTAGAAGCTGTAGGTGGGCTGCTTTTGGCTGCTGTTGGACTGTTGATCAGTATTGTTTTACTTTCAAATTTCTTCCTAGCGAGCGGTGGCCCATATCATATTTCTATTGAAGATTAGGTACGCCATTTTTCTTTTATGTTTTTTTAGAAAAAAATGATTTTGTTCTAGTCTCTTCATAAATTATACATACTAGCAAATATACCCATACGTTGCAACAGGAAAAAAAACTACCAAACGCTTATTAAAAACCAGGCCGAGAATGTTACATTATTTATTTTTTTTATATTTTCTATAAATTTTAAAATCTATAATTTTTTTTACAATGACAATGACATCCATAACATAATAAGTTCACATCGACAATAATACAACAATATACTATTAAATCTCCATCGAATTAAAATACAACTTCACCAGTGAAATAATTTCTTTTGCTTCGGCTCCACAAGCAGCTCCACAGGTGGAGCTAGAGCTATTTTTAGACTCCATTTAACGAAATAGCTTAACGTGTTAGACAAAACAATTCCTAAACTTTAAAATGACTATTATGCCCTTCTCTTTCCCTTCTATTTTTCCATCTCCTCTTCTCGTGGCCTCTCTCTCATCCGGTGGCCGCCCGCCGTTCCCTAAGCCATGGCACCTTGCCATCTCCATCACGCTCACCGATGTTGGCGATCCTTGCGCCCTCCCCGTTGGCCGTACTCACGACACTGGCCGCCTGGCGTGCTCCCTCCCATGTTGTTCGCCTGGGTTGGCTGGCGAACAGCTTCAGAAGCCAATGCAGAAGCCGTGCAAAACGGGGCCGTACTTGTAAATATATCGCAATTTTAATTTTCATACTATGCATGTGTTGGTAGAATTAGATATCGAGCTTTATGATTTCTTTTGGAACCCATAAAAATACATAATTGTAATATTTGATTAAGTCAGCAAGAAGTAAGTTGTTGGAGCTCTCTCTCTCAATTTCCATATGGCAACCCTCGTCGAGGATCGGAGTTGTGTATGTCTACAACTTGGAGATACATTTATTTTAATTAGAGTAGATAACAAACTGATGAAGATTTTAGTTCACGATTTGATTAGTTGGACCATCAGTTGATCGAGGCTTTAATAATAAACAAGTTTTATATATAATCTTCATCAACAACTTGCAACTTAGTGGTGGAATATTTGTTTATTAGGGGTTACAGAAGGGTCTAGAGTTCAAAGACCCATAATAATGGATTTATTATTTATGTTTATAAGAAAAACAAGAGATATTAAAAAAAGAAGAAAAACGAAAAAAAAGGTCACGGAAAGAGAGCTGTTTATATATAATCTTCATCAACAACTTGCAACTTAGTGGTGGAATATTTGTTTATTAGGTGTTATAGAAGGGTCCAGAGTTCAAAGACACATAGTAATGGGTTTATTATTTATGTTTATAAGAAAAATAAGAGATATTAAAAAAAAAGAAGTAAAAACGGAAAAAGTCACGGAAAGAGAGTTGGCTACCGGAAAAAACTAATACTCTGGAACTTTTTTTTTAATTGCGGTAAGGAAACTCCACGGTGTTAATATGAAAAAAAAAACCGAGATATATGGAAGTGCCAGCAGGACATAGAAACACAAATACGAAAATGACGCGGAAACGAAAAAATACGAAAATGACACGGAAACGAAACACTGCCGTGTTACCAGAAAAAAAAGACATAGGGGCATGACGAGCCGAACACGAAAATGAGACAGATAATTAGGTTGGATGAAAAATTATTAGTGACCAAAATTTTTGGCTCTTTAGTATTAGGTAGATATAACCATCCATTATTAAAAAACAAACACAGATGAAAAACAGCTTACACTCAAAGAGCGGCATAGAAACAATAGCCGCCAACTAAACACCAAGTCTATTAGAAGACAAATATCCATTCCTAATGGTGCAACCTTTTATCGCGGGTTCTTCTTTGAAAGTTTTTTTTCCACAGGTTTGTCGTGTTATTTGACCTGTACATAAATACACATCTATAATCTATAAATCCATTATGTGTGTAGCGTAAATATGATAGAAAGGCTTCTCCTAGTTTTTTCATATATAAGTTATTCCTTATTAAAGCTCTTTTAACCTTATATAATTAATTTTATAGTGTGATGAAGATGATGGCATTCTAGGTTTACTTTAAATCAAACCATCTCAAATTATATTAAATTTGTGTAAACTATTATCAACATTTATTACAACTTAGAATAAACAAAATATCCAAATATGTTTTATGGTAAATTAAATGATACTTATTTCATACTTCGGATATTATTATCCTTTCATATAACTATATAAGTTTATCAAACTTAAATAAATGCTTTAATAAGGGCAGTCCCAATGGTGTATTGATGATGGTTTCTATCCTCATTAAAAGACTTGTCACGTAGGCAAAACGCTGACATGACAACGTAATTAATGAAGAAAGAGAGCAAAAATTCTAGAAATGGTTTCCTCATGAAGAAATCAGGTCTTCTCTTGACCCAATGCACCAAGAAACCATAAAATCGTCATTGGGGAGAAACCACCAGTTTCTAGCGGGCTCGTGCCGCACTCCCATTGGAGGAGGAAGATAGAGTTGGGAGAGAGAAAGAGAAAATAATTATTACTTATAGAAACCATGAGTTAGAAAGCAGTATTTTTTTTTGTACGGTATCATATATTATAGAAACTACTAGTTTTTTTCATTGGTACTGCTCTAATTTATTCCGGGACAAAGCTAAGAACTGCGGGGTTTTTATGGTGGGACCGGCCAGGGCACGAGAGAAACTACGCACGTGGTGGTATATCTACCAGGCACCGTCCACTGAAACGACAGTCCCAGCCCAGGATCTAATCTTGCTACTCACTGCCATCCGGGCTCCACACCCGAGCCAACCTCAATACTCCCTCACCTTCCGTACACCGGGCCCATACACCGTACGTAGAACGCAATCCGCTCGCAACAAAATATCGAACGCCCCACCAACGGACAAACCCACCGCACCATACACCGGGTCCACGCAGCCTTCAGAGCGTCCACCTCCCGCTCCGATCCGGGAGGAGGCGGAGCGTGCCGCGGCGCCGACCGAGACCGATCCCCGCGGTGAAGCAGAGACCTGCGCGTATAAATACCCGACCTCGCCGGCGCCCGCGAGCTTCGAGAAAACCTCCTTCGCCGCGCCTTACCCTAACAGCCTACTAACTAGCTGCG
This sequence comes from Miscanthus floridulus, assembly GCF_019320115.1. Taxonomy (NCBI): domain Eukaryota; kingdom Viridiplantae; phylum Streptophyta; class Magnoliopsida; order Poales; family Poaceae; genus Miscanthus; species Miscanthus floridulus. The sequence continues at coordinate 16,142 of NW_027097146.1, read as the reverse complement.
GCGCTCCACTATCACTCCCTGCTACTGCACCTACTTCCGCTCTGGTACTGTTGCTGCTGCTGTTGCTGCTCCTGGTGGTGGTGGCACCCAAACCCTAGCCCCTGCCCTGATGTCGCAGCAGGACGCTGCGGACCCGCCTTCGGCGACGGACGAGCGGCCGGGGGGTCTCCCGCGGATCGGCTCCGCCAGCCGCCTCAACGCGCAGGCGCCGGAGTTCGTGCCGCGCGCTGCCGCGGTGCCCCCGCCCCCTCCGCCGCAGGCGGTGGTGCGTCTGTTCGCGCCGCCTCCTCCTCCCGCGGCGTTCTTCGTCGCAGCACCCCCGCCTCCGCCGCCCCCGTTCGAGTACTATGCGGCGGTTGCCACCGGTGGGGGTGCCAGGTTAGGTCCCCCCGCCGAGCAGGACGCCGAGGCTGAGCAGCCGCCGAGGGACGGGAGCTTCGACGACCCCGTGCCCAAGATCAGGAAACAGGTGGGTGGATGCTCCTCACCGTCGTCGTTCCTGGTGACCCCTGATACGATAGGTGCAATTAGATCACTAGATCAGGAATAGAATTTGCTCAATTTGCGACATTTTTATAGTCCCACAAGCTGTCTGCGTCATCCGATGTGCTTCCCAGTAGTCACGAGGAATTAAATTTGCTTAATGTGGAGTACATCTTTTATTCTCGCAGATATGCTGGACACATGCCATGAAAATCTATTTGCTACTTTGGCCACTTTTGATGTGTTTGCATTGAACAGAAAGGCAAGCATTGTTCAGATTGAACTGCCTGCTTTTGTTGTGCTAATGGTAGTGTAGGAGGCTAGGAGCTGCGTAGTGCACATGTTATTTATTAGTTGAGGCACACATTTTATTTAGTTGTGGTGAAATGGAGCAAGGGGCAGAGCTACATGAACTTACTGGGATCAGCTGACATGTATAAATGTGGAAAATCCTAATATCCTATACAAATTCACTGTTTACTAGTATATTTAAGTGATGGTTAGTGGAACTGACTCCGGCGATTCCATTGCCTGCTCCGCCCCTGAATGGAGCCGCTAGCAATCGAACTTGTCAAAATTCTGGTATTTTGCTATTTGTGTACTTGTAGTATCTGTTAAGATGGATAATGTTTCATGGTAATTTCCTCATCTCTCTAAGTAATGATGGTAGGGTAATTTTTGTTCATTTTTTAGTTTAAGCTAATGAATTGAATTCCTACCTTTCCTGTGTTAGGATGTTAATAGATCATGTTTGAGAAATCAGGTAACAAGGATACATCGTGGTTTCAGGATCTATTCTTTTTTATGTGATCTACTTCAATAACTCATTTAAGCCTAGGATGGTAAGGTGTCGCCTCACCTCGCCTTATCATTGAGAGGGGGTAGGTCGCCACGCCACGCCTCGCCTCACCTTACCACCTTAAGAACCATGGTTGAGAGGGACTGCACCACTACCGTTGTAATAATGATGCAATAAATTTAACTTCTCAAATTTATACCTTTGAGGATTGATTTGATTTTGATGGGTTAAGCAGTTAGACTTAAGAAGGGTGGGCCTGGTGCAAGCGGTAGAGTCTTACCGCCTGTGACCGGAAGGTCCCGGGTTCGAGTCGCGGTCGCCTCGCATTGCACAAACGAGGGTAAGGCTTGGGTTGAAACCCTTCCCCAGACCCCGCACAGAGCGGGAGCTCTCTGCACTGGGTACGTCTTTTTAAGCAGTTAGACTTAACTCCCGATTAGGATAGGACTACATCAAGGGTCAGCTTTGAGCCCTTATTTGTTTGCTTTAGTGATGGATGAGGTCACAAGGGACATACAAGGGGACATCCCTTGGTGTATGCTTTTCGCGGACGATGTAGTGCTAGTTGATGAAAGCCGAACAGGAGTGAATCAGAAACTGGAGTTATGGCGGGAGACTTTGGAGTCCAAAGGTTTTAGACTCAGTCGAACTAAAACTGAGTATATGAGATGTGACTTCGGCACTACTACTCGGGAGGAGGAAGATGTTAGTTTGGAAGGTCAAGTAGTGCCTAGGAAGGATACCTTTCGATATTTAGGATCAATGCTACAGAGGGACGGGGATATTGATGAAGATGTTAGCCATAGAATCAAAGCAGGGTGGATGAAGTGGCGGTAAGCGTCTGGTGTCCTATGTGACAAAAGGGTACCACAGAAGCTAAAATGCAAGTTTTATAGGACGGCGATTAGACCTGCTATGTTGTATGGTGCAGAATGTTTGCCTACGAAAAGACGATATGTTCAACAGTTAAGTGTCGCGGAAATGCGTATGTTGCGTTGGATTTGCGGTCATACAAGAATGGATCGAGTTCGGAACGATGATATACGTGATAGATTAGGGGTAGCGCCAATTGAAGAAAAGCTTGTCCAACACCGGTTGAGATGGTTTGGACATGTGCAACGGAGACCTCCAGAGGCACCGATGCGTAGTGGAATCCTAAGCCAGGATAGTAACGTGAAGAGAGGCAGAGAAAGACCGAAGTTGACTTGGGTAGAGGCAATAAAAGGAGACTTGAAAGGATGGAATATACCCAAAGACTTAGCCTTAGATAGGAGTGCTTGGAAGACAGCTATTCACGTGCCTGAACCTTGATTGCTTCTGATGGGTTTCAACTCTAGCCTACCCCAACTTGTTTGGGACTTAAAGGCTTTGTTGTTGTTGTTGTTGTTGTTGTAGACTTAACTGATCCTTCTGTTGGGTAATGGCAGTGAAGAAAAAGTGAGCTTTGACTCCCTCATCTTTGGTACTGGATTGATTGTTCAAAGATCCAGTATCAGCGGCTATATTGGTGGGCAGGAAGCAGCATAGATTGTAGCTGAAAGAAGTTAACAGGCAAGGAGATGGAAGTTGTCACTGGTGATGGTGGTGGCAATGGCATGCACAGGGAAGGTAGGGGGAGGAATGGTGGTGCCACTTGGAGGAGATAAGTAGAGGAGGTTGAATCTCTTTTCTTGTTTGATCCAAAATGGGTACATGGAATTTAAAAAAGAAACCGGGTACATGGCTTCTCCTATGGAGACCTAACTTGACTCCCAAGCAACTAATAAATTGAATCCTTATAGATTGGGTCCACCCTTTCCTAATAGTCTACTTTCCTAGCTTTAATAGCTAACAGTCTCAACTTTCCTTAAAGAAGCAAAAAGCCAACTCATGATATCAAAAGGTATCTTGCCGATGGGGTAAAATTGATGAAAAAAAGGAAAAGATGCGTGCAACCCTTCTGGCAGCGGTGCCGCCTTTAGGTTTGCTGGGCTAAGCCAGCCCATGGTGTGGTGACCCATGACATCCAGACACAACAACAACAACAACAACAACAACAACAACAAAGCCTTTAAGTCCCAAACAAGTTGGGGTAGGCTAGAGTTGAAACCCATCAGAAGCAATCAAGGTTCAGGCATGTGAATAGCTGTCTTCCAAGCACTCCTATCTAAGGCTAAGTCTTTGGGTATATTCCATCCTTTCAAGTCTCCTTTTATTGCCTCTACCCAAGTCAACTTCGGTCTTCCTCTGTCTCTCTTCACGTTACTATCCTGACTTAGGATTCCATTACGCACCGGTGCATCTGGAGGTCTCCGTTGCACATGTCCAAACCATCTCAACCGGTGTTGGACAAGCTTTTCTTCAATTGGCGCTACCCCTAATCTCTCACGTATATCATCGTTCCGAACTCGATCCCTTCTTGTATGACCGCAAATCCAACGCAACATACGCATTTCCGCGACACTTAGCTGTTGAACATATCGTCTTTTCGTAGGCCAACATTCTGCACCATACAACATAGCAGGTCTAATCGCCGTCCTATAAAACTTGCCTTTTAGCTTCTGTGGTACCCTTTTGTCACATAGGACACCAGACGCTTGCCACCACTTCATCCACCCTGCTTTGATTCTATGGCTAACATCTTCATCAATATCCCCGTCCCTCTGTAGCATTGATCCTAAATATCGAAATGTATCCTTCCTAGGCACTACTTGACCTTCCAAACTAACATCTTCCTCCTCCCGAGTAGTAGTGCCGAAGTCACATCTCATATACTCAGTTTTAGTTCTACTGAGTCTAAAACCTTTGGACTCCAAAGTCTCCCGCCATAACTCCAGTTTCTGATTCACTCCTGTCCGGCTTTCATCAACTAGCACTACATCATCCGCGAAAAGCATACACCAAGGGATGTCTCCTTGTATGTCCCTTGTGACCTCATCCATCACTAAAGCAAACAAATAAGGGCTCAAAGCTGACCCTTGATGTAGTCCTATCCTAATCGGAAAGTCATCCGTGTCTCCATCACTTGTTGGAACTCTAGTCACAACATTGTTGTACATGTCCTTAATGAGCCCGACGTACTTCGTTGGGACTTTATGTTTGTCCAAAGCCCACCACATAACATTCCTTGGTATTTTATCATAAGTCTTCTCCAAGTCAATAAAAACCATGTGTAGGTCCTTCTTCTTCTCCCTATACCGCTCCATAACTTGTCTTACTAAGAAAATGGCTTCCATGGTTGACCTTCCGGGCATGAACATCCAGAGGGTAGATATTTTTATTCATTTGAATGCATGTTGACGGCGAAAGAACTTGACATCCATGTTTAGAGTATGATCTGTAGTTCTAGTATCCACTCCCATTAGGATCTAATGTATTCCATGCTGCTGAAATGTGGGTTTATAGTGTTAATGTTCTAATTAAATTGAAATTTTCAAATTGTGAACTTATATAGGACTATAGGAGGCTGGATTGTTTGTGATGTTGAACTACTCTAGGCTTATTTAATACATTATTATGGGAATTTTCGGGTGGCAATGGTTTGCTCTATTTGGTTGAGCAACCCCTATTTGATATTTTAATTTGTATTCAAGTTTGCTAACTTCGAATTCCATTTTATTCAGCTATTAGTTTGTTTGTTTCATTAAATTATAATTTTTCAGGCCCTAGAGCTCTGATTATTTAATTATGTTATTTGAACCAAATCATAATGTCATATTTGGTTCCATGATTTTGTGCTATTAGTGTACTTCATGGTTTTGTGTTATATTATACTTCACAGTTTTGTGTTATATTGTAGTTCATCTTTTTTTTGTTAGCATTTCTAGTAAGCAATTGTTCATGGGATGCACCAATTGTACTGCAAAAGCATTATAGCAGTCGTCTTGGCCGTTTAAGTTGGAGAAAAGTTGTTGACATGCTTACTTTAGTGCAAAATTGTTTTATGAAATGCAGCAAATTTGTACTTGGAGTTTTTTGGGCCTTGATCATGTATTCATGCTGATAAAATGGTTCTTAGTGCACATTGGGTAAACTAAAATTAAGTTGAATATGAGGATGCTATTCTTCTGTTGGTTAGCAAATATCAACTACCATTGGTGCTCTGTAGTTCCAGTCTGATGGTGCTTCATTTTATGTTCTTAGTTCAGCCAGTGTTGAATTTTAATTTGATCTATTAAATTTTGTAGTCTTGTGACTGGTAGTGGCCTAGAAAATCCAGACAAAAACAAATTGTTGCATCTTATTATGTGTTGTAAAATTACATCTTTTTTTTTTTTTGTTTTTGTGTTTTCTGATTTCTCAAAATCTGACCTTGTAGGTGGAGTATTATTTCAGTGATATAAACCTGGCCACCACTGAACATTTGATGAGGTTTATTTCAAAGGATCCTGAAGGATATGGTGAGTCGCGTGCTTGCTTCTGAAGCTACTTTATTTTGATGTGCACATATGAAGTTATCCCATTGATACCAGTCGTTGAATTTATGGTTTTTCTTTTTGAAAAAATATCATTATTTAAATTTTATAGCTTCTTTCCATCATTAGAAACCAAGTCATTTTTAATGACTTTCTATTTTAAGGTGATGGTCAGAATCATAGTAGGCTTTGAAAGGTGATATTGACATATTCTGGAGGTTTAATATTTGTATATATGAAGGGTATTGTTCAATTACTTGCATTGATTATATCCTGTTTAATTTGTGACATTTTCCTACTGCACTAATTTTCTGATAGATGCACTTTTGGTTGGATGCATCTTATCAGGATAAGATCCATTCAGTGTACTCAAAGATTTGGTTCATGGAGCAAATGGTTTTCGGTTGTTTTTGCTTACATCTTACCGTGAACTTGGAATCAATTGATTTTCACTAGTACTACAACTAGTTCCCTTTTTTGAAGTGCAATCTATTATACATTTTCTTTTATCGAAATTAATAAAAGAAAAATGGTTACAGTATTTATTTGAATAGTGCCCTCAATCTCCTTATGTTACAGAAATGAGTTGTCTTAGAATAAGACCTTTTGGTCATGACTTCAGTATGCTATTTTTTTTATTCAACCACTTCTTTTGTGGAAGCTGTTTGTGCTTAATGTGAAGAAATCTAACTTTTATAATCGAAGTGGACAAATGCTTTTTAGTGGGAAAACTAATGTGCTTTCTCATTCAATGTAGTGCCAATATCAGTTGTTGCTGGCTTTAAGAAAATTAAGGCTTTAGTGCAAAGTAACTCCATACTTGCTTCTGCTCTTCGGACTTCATCAAAGCTTGTAAGTTCCATGATAATCCAATTGGGTAGTTACACTTGACCCTAACATACACTATTGTGTTCTGAAGTTTCTTACTAAATTCAATACTTCATAGGTCATAGGCATAAGATTAGAGGCATCATACCCATCATACCCTCACTGTTGGTTATGTCCTCTGGAAATCTATGTTGCTTATGTCCGCAACAATATTTTTTAATTATTTTGGGCATATATACAGGTGGTCAGTGATGATGGAACAAGAGTAAAACGTGAGCAACCATTTACAGAATCGGATTTAGAAGAACTCCAGGTGACTAGCAATGCTTTGTACATTGAATGTCACTAGCCCCATTAATATTGAATTATTCTCTAGTTATAAGAAAACCTTTGCTAGACTGTCAGATAAGGAACACCTCATCTGTTTTGTAGGCCCGAATTGTTGTTGCAGAAAATCTCCCAGATGATCATTGTTACCAGAATTTGATGAGGCTCTTTTCAGCTGTTGGCAGGTAAACGCTAATGTAGGTCTATATCAAGTGGACCACTTTCTATTTACTCATGAAAATGGAAAGAACCATACACTGTATTTCTAATTTATTTTGTTTTGTCATTTGCCAGTGTGAAGACAATTAGAACTTGCTATCCTCAGACCCCAAATGGCACTGGTCCAGCTACTAACAGATCTGCAAAGCTAGATATGCTTTTTGCCAACAAAGTAATGACCTTCTCTGTTTGTACTTTAATATCATGTTATCTGGAAATGAACTCTAGCAGTTACTGTAAATAAATGTCTCATAGGGTTCATTGAATTGGAAATAGATATGCTTTTTGCCAACAAAGTAATCGCTATTCCTGATTTTGATACTTAAATATCATACTGCAATTGAAAACTATTTTGTACTGCTATCTATAAATAACTACTTTTGGTAGGGTCTGTTGAATCTTCCCTGAACCCTGCACGGCTGCACCCTAGGAAAGTAAAAAAGAATAGAACATTGTTCAAGTAGTAACGCGTCTAACTGTCTATGCAGGCATAATTGGTTAATGGGATTTTAGAAAGCCTACTACTTGCTCCTCAACATCTTGTCCTTGCATTGGAGACACTAGACAATGGATTTATGGGTCTAATGCCCATAACTGTATCAGCCCAGGAGGGTGGTGACAACTGACAACCCTGGGGCAACCACCGCTGGCCTTCATGCTGTCATGAGTCATTGTATTTCTAGGAAGTTTTACCTTTTGTAGTTAGGAAAAATCAGATAATCTATAAGATCCCATGTCTATATGAATAGAGGATTTGTATCATGATTAATCAAGCAAGAAGGGTCAAGCCCACTTCTGCTGTTAGCCGTCACTCCGAGCCTCTTGTGCCGCCTCTCTGCCCTGCTGCACCACCTTCATGGCCGCTAGTCACATCTCACTCCTCAGTAATGCAGGCACCTAATACCATCTTTTCTTTATCACTTCATAAACCAAGCCCTGATCCTGACATTTGACACATTGCACTGAGAACATAAAGGAAATATTAGTTTGTGGGTTGTTGGTTCATCAGTCATTTATATTCTGACATTTTTTTATTTTTTCTTGAACGGGCTTTAAGAGATGCCTGTCATATGTTAAGAGGAATGAAGAACCAGTTTACCAAACAAACCCAAAAATGAAAACAAAATCTGGAAGTTTCTAACATAATTTCATACATCGACACCATATTTAAGTAAAAGGCTAGTGCTGAAAAAATAGGAACACTGCTTCAAATGGCTAAACATATCAAATAATAAGATATGAAACTTGGTTCAATTGAATCATTATATTTTATGCAATAGACAAATTATGTCTTCCTTTTCATCATAGTCTTGTCACATGACGGTTATGTCCTGCCAAAATAATAATAACTTTTCTTTGATGGCAGCTTCATGCTTTTGTTGAGTATGATACTATTGAAGATGCTGCTAGAGCGGTATGCGTTTTTATATAATGTTTCAATATCACATTTGTTTTGTAAATGCATTATCTTATATTATTTCATGAATTACAGATTGTGGAACTTAATGATGAGAGGAACTGGAGAAGTGGTCTTAGAGTTCGATTGTTAAGCACTTGCATGGTAACCTTCCATTGAACTTCATTAATTGCACATGGGATGGCTTAGTGTTGTATTGGTGTTTATTGTTCAACTGCTTACATCAAGATAGCAGGAACTTGGCATATTACCTCAAGATGTCATATTACAAACTAATCATATTACAAAAATCCTCTGGGGCTTTGAAACTGCTATACTACTATGCGTACCAATATAGCAGTTTCAAAGCCCTGGATGAATCTTCCAGAAATAGGTTTATTTTGAATCTACTTTTTAGTGAAGCAGAAACTGCCCAACTCCCAAAGGCCAAAGCCTGGATCAGAACAATACGGTTATGAGGAAAACTTATTTGGAAATTTTAAAGCTCTCTTGAACTGCTCTGCTATAAGCATTATAACACAATTTTTTTCTTAAAAAATAGGAGAAGTCTATTTTTGCCATCCAACTATTGTCCTAGTTGGTTTTACTGTTTTGTCCAATTAACTAGAAAACCAGGAATCTTTGACCATCCAACTAATGATACTGTTCATATTTGGCGATTCGGCAGTTTTGATGGGGTTTGGTTGACATGGAGATAAATGCTGACATGTAGGCCTGACTGGCACTTGTTGTTCACGTCACCAAAACCACCCATAAAAACAGCCGAATGGCCAAATATGAATGGTGTCAATAGTTGGATGGTCAAAGATTCCTGGTTTTTTAGTTTAATTGGCAAAATCAAACTCGGACGATAGTTGGATGGCCAAAAATAGACTCCTCCCAAAAAAATAGTGTGTGGAACTCTATGCACTAGTATTAGAGATAGCTGTTGTACATGACTTGTCTTGTACATATCTTGTATTGCAAGCCAGTTCCAGCTATATATATGCAAGGTCAACCAACCCTAAGGGTGTGAAGTATTTTCCTACCTCTCTACATACACGCACTTTAGGAAGATGCATAAAACCATGAAGAACATATTCATTATTTTGATTTCTTATTATCCCCTTACCAAGTTACTGGGGTCAACTGAAAAGTGCAGGTAAGAACTTTTTTGATTAACTTTAGTGTGAATAAATTGAGGAGTTGTCTGTCATGCTCTTTTGTGTCCGATCATGTCTGTCTATTTTATTTTTAATTTTTGCTACTGATTTTACTACAGAAAATTATTAATCCAATTATCGCTTATGAAACCATTGTTTTGGTAAAAGAGTAATAGACTATTGTAAGTGGTGGAGCCACAGATTGGCTTGGACCAGGTCTCAAACCCTGTTAAATTATGCGTAAGCTTTTGATAATCTTGTTTTTCTTACATTTTTATGTAGGTGTGCAGCGTTTTTTTTTTGGTCTGCGACCTGGGCTGCAGCATAAGCAGCCTGGGGCATAGGTCCGCTAATGACTACAGTTCAACTGTGCATAGACATCCACCCACCTATCTTGTGTTAAGTACTTAAGTATGTCGAGACATTTACCTGAATTGAAATTTTGAGCTTATTAGTCTTAACATGGGCATGTTTTAGCCTTTACCAGCGCATGACTGGTTTGATTCCACCATGTTTAATCACAATCTATCGCATTTTGAACTTTTAACTGCGACAAAGAAGAAAGAACTCCCATTTTTGTTTGAATTCTGATCTGTTGGCAAACTTTTTGTGAACTTTTTCCCTCGAACACACATGAGAGCTGCACATTATTATATTAAGAAGACCAAAGGGGGGAAAGAACCCCATACAACACCACACACTCACACCTTGGTTTCTAAGATTACAAAATCACCTGGAAAAACACAACAGCGACCCCTGACCTAGAATTCACTCATCTGGGCAGCTGACCAGTCAGCTAAGAAATACCTCTGCACCTGCAATCCCCCCAGTCTCAGTTTATCGGAGGCAAGAGATAAGGCACTACTATTTAGATTTGGAGAAACTCTGTTGAACACACAGTGATTCCTGTGATTCCAGAATCCAGAGTGTCCATGCTCCTAAAATGACATAGAGTTCAGGCTTTTTCTTGCCAAACCAGCAACAACCTTGCTGGCTCTATCACACCATCCTTCAAAGGATGTCTCACCCAGCTGAGGTGAGAGGCTTTGCATACTGACTGTCTGCAGCAGGCCAAACCAAATATCTCACGCAAAACCACAGTGCACCAAAAGATAATTTATCGTCTCTGCATCCTGGTTGCAATGGAGGCAATGAGAGGGATGATGAAGACCATATGCCTTGCCAGCATATCCACAGTCCAGCACCTGTTAAATGTGACAAGCCACGTGAAGAAGTGACATTTGCCCGGTGCGACGTCTTCCAGATCCTCTCCCCAAGATTCCAACCTCACTGCTCCCTTGAAAAATCCTTCATAAGCCCACTTGTGTTGAGTTTCCAAATATGAGAATCATCAACACCAGGTTGTAGTTCCACACTAGACAGGATGTCCCATAATTCAAGGAATTCAACAATGGCACGCACTGAAAGCACACCTTGCACATCCGAGATCCAAGTCTGGTTTGTGAGATCTTCCAGGACAGTTTATTTATTTGCTCTCCTCTTAGGAATGAGAGCGATGAAGTGTGGAGGAAGGTCAGCAATGCATTGTCCATGAAGTCACCTATCCTTCCAAAACAGAGTACATGCTCTATCACCAACTTCAGAGATGACCCACCATAGAGAAAAAAGCCCTCACACAGTGATGCACGTGGATAGGGAATTCCAGTATTCCACCCATGGACTACTTGGCTTGGTTTTTTTTTTCAGCCAGAGCCACCTCATTCGTGACAGGCCTAAAGCCTCCAACAGGTCACAGGAACACAGTATCACACACGAACACACACGAACACAAGTGGTTTGGTTGCTGGAATGACTTAGCCATTTCTGGTTTTCTCTTCTACTAATATAGCCAACGTGGGCTACAAATCAGGCTGTGATAGCCTCTAATGAATGCAGAATATTACCCAACTAATCGGCCTATTACTTCCTATTACTCCATGCTGTAATTTAGCTAAAGTAAATGCTATGAACCTAGACACTAAGCATGCACCTAGACACAGGATTATTTCCAACAATTCGGAGGGCCCAACTGAGGTTCTGAAGTGCTGAGATGCCAAGACTGCCAAGTTTGCGCACGCAGGGTGGGGGCGGGTGCAACATGCGTTGTGCAACACTGCCAGGCAGACCTTCCTCCTTTTCCAAAGAAAGCTTCGCGCCTTTGCCTGATCTTATTTATTTCCTTGATTGCCCAAGGTGGAAGGTCTACCGCCATATCAAGATAAATCAGCTTTGAGGTGAATAAATTGCACTAAAATCTGCGCGGCCACCTTTGTTAGAAGTTCAGCTTTCCAACCTAGGAACTGATGAGCAATCAGATCGATAATAGGTCACACCTGTTCCTTTGTCAGCTTCCAAAGAGAGAGGGGCAGACCCAAATACATGGGAATTCCAGCAACTCACATGGAAGGTGACCTTGTACTGTACTGTACTGATATCAGTGGAAGTAAACTGGATAGGCTAAGAGGCTGCTCTTCTGTACATTGGTCTTGAGACCTGACTCCAGATGCCTCACCAAACATTTGTGAACTATCATAATCAAATCATTTGAAGTTTAGCATCTGTAAACTGCGTTGTTCTGAACTTTTTTGTTTATTGCATGACAATCATGTCTACAGTAAATGTTTTCCCTAACTTGTTTTTGTATTGCAAAACAATTTCCTAATTTATTTGCTGACTGCTTTTGGCAACTCAGACAAAGGGAGGTAAAGGGAAAAAGGGTGGACATGAATCTGATGGGTATGGTGAGGAGGAGAATGTCTCCACTTCTGATCAACCAAATGATAAACATTTAGAAGGAACACCTCAAATGTCAGATGTGCCTGGAGAACACATGGTATGACTTCCTTTTACTTTCTAGCCTCATTTATTTTAATAGTGGAAAAGAAAAAATGAAACAGCTATGCTTTGCCTTTGCCAGAATATTTTCAAATATGGGTACTATGTACATGTATCTTTAAGCAGAACATGAGAATGCTTATTCTTGGTTTCAAGGATTGAAAAAACACCAGATGCAGAAAAAAAATGGACCTCAGCACTGTACTTTGCCTGTTCCAGCTGACCGGTTTTATGTGTGTGGAACATATCACATCTGTTTATACTGGATGGTTGCCACCACTTTTTATCCCTGCTACTCTCTAGACCATTGGTTTGTTAGTTGGTTCAGAATCAGCGATATATTATTGTACAAGGATTTATTGTTTGTGGTTCTCATTAGAAGGTTCAATGATTCATTTATTGAATGTCTGGTTGTTATACCTGAAAGCTCACTAAAGAGGTTTATTTGTGACAAACCTTATATCATTTTGATTTCTTACAGACTGAGGATAGCACTGGAGATATGGGACGAGGACGTGGCAGGGGACGTGGTCGTGGTGGCAGGGGCCGCGGGCGTGGTTTTCATCAACAGAACAACAATCAACACCACCATCAGCACTACCAAAACAGTAGCCACCACAGTAACAGGAGTATTACCCATCCAGTGGGAACCCCACCATCTGGCCACTCAGTCAAGATTGAGCAACCATCTGGCCACCCAGTCAAGATTGAGCAGCAGCAGGAGGCAACTCAGTCACAGCCCCTCACAGCGGCTAACAAACAGCCTGCAGGTCCCCGCATGCCGGATGGCACACGTGGATTCACCATGGGCAGAGGGAAGCCGCAAACATTCACGCCCAGAGTATCCGAGTCTGAACCTTGAACAATGAATTCGAACCCCACAGATAGGGAGATGAGACTAATGGGTTGCTGTTTGCCATGTTGATACATATGCTGAGAGACTTGCCTTTTAGAAGTCTGTCCTCGGAGGTTGCTTTCTAATTTATGGGAACCATTACATTTCTGCATGTGCTGTGTGTACTTCCAAAACCAGCAGACACTGGTTTTCGACTAGTACGATTGCGGCCATTTTGTAGTTTCATTTTTGCCCCCCTTTTGCAGTTTTGGGAGAAAGACTGAAAAGCAAAAACTCATGTTAAAAAAGCTGGAAAGAATTGAATCATTGTAAAATAAGATTGTGTTTCTTAGCCGTTTGCAGGAAATTGATCATTTCGATGCGTTTACCATTTTGTTGTTTATTACTATCCATTAATAGTTTGTCGATGAAGAACGGTGAACGTTACCCACTTGACCGATTGAATTATCAGAGCCTGGCAACTCCCTGTAATAGGGCTATAAGCTAAGCTATGTTAAATCTATATCTTTGTTCTATGCTCTATTCTACTTATATACAAAAAAATGAGTCCTAGCTTTTTTAATACATCTCTTTTATTATATATCTACAAATAGTACATCTAGATGGATAAAAAAAAAACAATGTAACTAGAAAAGCCAAATCCTACTACAGATTCTAGCTCAAACATCAAATTGCATTTACACCAAAGCACTCAGAAGACAAAAAGACTACAGTTAACAATACAAACTATTCAACTTTACCAAACTGGTGGAAACCTCTCCATCTTCCTAACCATGTGGCGTGTCCTGCTTCTATAAAGCCGTAAGCACGGTTGGAACCATATCTGACCCAAAATTCACTCGAGAGATCAAAGATAGAAGATAGTAGCTACTAGCTAGGGAGGAGAGAGGCAACGATTCACTTTGAAGATTCATGACAGTCGGAGTCTTTTTGGCCCATATGGGTGTCGGAGTCCTCGAACTAGATAATTTCGCTTTTCGCTTGTATGGGTGTTGGAGACTTAAAAAAACTCCTCCGCATCATCCTCACATGTTAGTTTTCTATTTTCCTTTTTTCCGTATCAAACAAAATCTTTTTGTCGTAACAAACAAAATCACGTGTGTTCAGATTTTTATTATTTTCCTTTTTCAGGGTCTAGGAGGAATCTTGGTTTAGAAGTCTTACAAAATTAAGTGTGTTCAGTTTTTTATTATTTTCCTTTTTTAGGGTCTAGGAAGAATCTTGGTTTAGGAGGAGTCTTACATCTTACATGTAATATCACGGATGATGGAGGGCTCATATAGCCAGCGGCGGATCCAGGAAATATTTTAGGGGGGCTGAACAACACTGCTGCTCGATCTTAAGTCTCAGCCTCCTAAACTATAGAACTTTGCCTAAAAATTAATGGGGGCTTCACAGGAGGTTCCACTGCTCCGGTATGGGTAGGGTTAGCTTTAGGTTGATCAATTCCGAGCCATATATCTCGTCGTGGATTTAACTTGAATTTATTTTTCGCTGGATCTATTTGTAAAAAGGTTTACGAAAATGGTAAAATTGAAAAGAAAAACACTCTCATCCTGCCCTGCCGGAACAGGATGCAGTCGCCACTTCTCAGGCTTTTGTTCTGCCGTTCCCCCAGCGTGCGCGCGCGCTCTCTCTCGCGTGCGGCAACTAGGCATCTGCCGACGCCGACGCCGACGCCCTGCCCAGGCCTTCGTCGGTCCCTTCAATTACCAGGCCTTCGTCGCGTGCTTCGCCGCTGACGAGCACGCACGAGGTATGCGCATCCTCTCCTTCGTTCCTGCTGTGCGAAAAAGACGAACAACCGAACCCTAAGTTAAGCTATTTGTATTCGGATCTGTTCTAATTACAATTGTATACATGCCTACTAACTTCGATTTTTTTATTTTTTTGCAAAACTTATTGGGTTTACAAGTGTACCACCATGCCCTTTACTGGGTCCGCCCCTGGTTTCATAGTTAGGCTGGTTGGGTTCCGGCCAAGCTGCTGTCCTCCTTCCCGTGCATTCGCGGCTGTCAGAGCTCAAAAGATTCAGCTTCCCAAGAAGTAAGTGTTCTGAAAATTCTGATACATATACATGCTATTTTCCTGATTTGCGCACATGCATGTAATCAAGCGCCGTGCTGTATGGCTATTGTCAAATCAATGTATCCGGTAAAATGGAGGTGTATGTAGTCACTGGTTTTTTAAACTAGCAAATATGCCCGTGCGACACGCACGTGTTTATGAAAAGTATTTGAAATGCAATGGGAATATTAATATCGAGTTCAAACACATTTCACATTAATATTTTTGGTTCCTAGAAACATGTTTTGCATTAATATTTTTGGTTCGTATGGATGTCAGAGTCCTTTTGGCTCGTATTGGTGTCTGAGTCCTCGAACAAGATAATTTGGCTCGTATGGGTGAAATTTGTGGCTTGGATAAACATATTTTTGCATTAATATTTTTGGCTCATATGGGAGTCGGAGTCTTTTTGGCCCATATGGGTGTCGGAGTCCTCGAACTAGATAATTTCGCTTTTCGCTTGTATGGGTGTTGGAGTCTTAAAAAAACTCGCTCCGCATCATCCTCACATGTTAGTTTTCTATTTTCCTTTTTTCCGTATCAAACAAAATCTTTTTGTCGTAACAAACAAAATCATGTGTGTTCAGATTTTTATTATTTTCCTTTTTCAGGGTCTAGGAGGAATCTTGGTTTAGGAGTCTTACAAAATTAAGTGTGTTCAGTTTTTTATTATTTTCCTTTTTTAGGATCTAGGAAGAATCTTGGTTTAAGAGGAGTCTTACATCTTACATGTAATATCACGGATGATGGAGGGCTCATATAGCCAGCGGCGGAT
>NW_027097145.1:0-40000 GCF_019320115.1 Miscanthus floridulus | reverse complement strand
CAATGTTAAACTTCTGTGGATCGACTAGGGTAGATCTAGGCCGGTTTACTGTTGAACATGATGAACTAGAACAAGCAGAGAGTGGGAGAAAGGAGAGGGGTGCTGGTGATGAACCTGATCCTTCGGAGGAAGTCGCGGTTGAGCTGGCCATCGCTGGTTCGTTGATGGAGGCAGCACACGGGCAGCGACGGGTGGAGTAGAGGTTGCACGGATGTCGATGCAGTGCAGACAGATGGCGTAGCAGTGACGACGGCGAAGTCAGCGAAGCTTCCCGTCGCTGGCTGCGCGCCCTCTTAGATCGGTCTAGGGTTTGTCGGTGGGGTTTGCGGCTCACGGCGAACCTCATGCTTTGAGCCGCCGGCCCCCACCTCTTTATATAGCATAGTGTGACGGGGGCCCACCAACCATGTAGGGTTGGGTGCCCCCGATCAGGGCGCGTGACCAAGGCCCAATAGGCCGTTGGGTTTATTGGTTGGGAGATCAATCTAACACATATTGGTCCTGTAAGTTCCAATTCTAGGAAGCAGTGTTGTACGTAGTTAATCATCCCATGTGTCTTAGTTACAAAATCCCTAATTAGATGTATCTTCTTAGAGTTTCAGGGAGAAACCCTGGACCCTTGCATTGCTACCAAGACTAAAAATTCTGGTTCAAACACTTTACAGTATCAGGGCTCCTTTGTAATGCAGCCCCCCCCCCCAAAAAAGTGGATTTAAGCCTCCAAGGGGCATTCTCCTGTCCACTTGCCACCCCTATCCCCTAGGAGGCAGAATCTGCATCGGGAAAGATTACCGGCCACCATTTGGAAAAACACAGGGATACAAATCCCGGATGACCAAAAATATTCAAAATAATCAGAAAAATGCAGAGAAGTAAGAAATGACGTTTTCTCAAGCTAAAACTTAGTACCACAAATAATGTAGTACTGCTACATAATTACAATCATGGCCGTGGTGTGTGAACGGCATGCATAGGTCATCGAAGTCCCAAAGGATGGGTCCCAAGGTGCGTAGGAATGATACCCTGAGAACCATGTTGTAGCAGTCCAATGGGATGGAGTAGCGGTCGATGGAGAAGTCTTCATGGCCGACGTGATCTTGAGTGACGCGGATGCCGACGTCGTAGGCTAGGCCGTGGAACGCAACACGGTCGCCGTTGGCCACAATTACGTTGTTCATACGCGTGCGCCAGCATCATCGCACGCTGTAGATCATGGGGGTCTTGGAGCTCCACGTCGGTGCGGATGGGATCGGGGAGGCCGCCGGTGAAGAGCTGAACTTGTTGAAGCGGCAAGAGGTGGCCCGCGTGCGCCATGCGGGCCAGGAACATCTTTGTGTACTCCTCGACCGATCTGCGAAATGGCAGCCGAGCTAAATCAGAGAGATGGTTGGTGCCGAGGGCTGGGCTGAAGCGCTGCTAGCACAGCATCTTGAACTGGGACCAGCTGATGGCGGTGACGTCACTAGCGTCGCGCTCCAGCATGTAATACTAGTCCTGAGCGACATCAGTCATGTGGAACGAGGCCAGCCATACCTTGTCGTGCTCAGGTGTTTGTTGTGCCCTGAAGAAGTGGTCGTACTTGTTGAGCCATCCCAAGGGATTGCTTTTGCCATCGAACGTGAGGAAAGTGAGCTTGCGGAATCGGGGCACGCCGACCATGTTGGATTGATCTTCATAGTGGGTGGGCAGCACGCTGGGCAGCACGGGTGCTGGCACGCTTGGGTTAGGAACGGGCAGCGTGGGTGCTGGCCCGCTGAAGATGGTGAAAGGACCTTGATGTCGCCTAGAGGGGGTGTGAATAGGCCTTTTTAAAACAAACTCGTAGTGGAAGTTAAATTGTAGGTGCGGCATTGTTGCTCCCAAGGTGCAGCACTGCGGCACTGCCTCACTAAAATTGTGGCATTACTGCTCCTGCAGACAAGCTCGAACTATAATTCATAAACTGCCCAAGAAAAAGTAGATCAAGAAAATTACTGATGTTCCTGAGATAGTGTAGAGCCTATTCCACCACCAAGATGTTGGCGAAAGTGCACGAGCAAGTAGATTGGGACCAAACCCTAGAATCACCACAAATACAAGTATAGCAATGCAAATCACAAGAACACAAGTGACACGCCAATTTATCCCATGGTTCAGCTTGCCACTAAGGCTTGTCTATGTCCATGTTATTGAGGTAGCCACAAAGGCTTTGGTCTCTTTCAACCTTATCCTCATTCTCAAGTCAAGAGAATGAACTCTTAAGATGAGGGGTGATTTCACTAGATGATTGGGGTGATTACAAACCTTCCGGGGCTACCACACAATTTGGCAAGCTCCACGGGCGACGCTCTTGCCGGCTAGGAGCAAGCTCTAAGAGTAACAAACACAATCCACCGGTTTGAACGCGAACCAAGTGCTCTAGGAGATGAAGAATAGTTGGGGCTACTCTCTAATGCAGTTTGGAGGCTCCAACTCTCTTGGATTTGGAAGGAAATCAAAGGGAGAAGCTTGAGGGTCTCCAATGGTGAGTGAGGGAGAGAGAGAGAGAGCAGCTCTTTTTTGTTTTGGACGAGCCAGAATGAGCAGGAGGTTCAAGAGAGCCATTGGGGAGGAAGAGAAGGGGTATAAATACCCCCTGCTCCCAACGGTCAGTTCAGTCGTGGTAGTGCTAGGCTGAATTACAGCAGTGTCATAGTGGGTAGTGCCTTGCCTGAACTGTGGCAGTGTCTTAGTGCAGCAGTGCCTCACTTTAGCGCGTCAGTGCCTCACCTGCCACGCAGCACAAAAGATAGGATTACAAAGCTTGCTGTCTTGGCTAAGGCTTTAAGGATATTTGGTGGTTAAATGAGCACTTGGTTGCACATTAAAGCTTGTGCATTGTATTCCCCTTTATAGTATGGTTTTTCCTAAACTCAAATTCAAAATATCAAAGAATTTAAACACCTTTAAGTTGGTCACCGCATCCTTTTATAATTGGGGGCTCCACCATCAAATGTATTGTCCTCATTCCCATTATACCTTGAGCATGTGACTTGAACCATTTCAACACATGTGAGTTCAATCTATGGCGTCAAGTCAATTCCAATAATGATTTGATCCTCAACATAATATGACTCCTCATAACTCGATTAGTTCCTCAAATCAATACAAGTACTCTCTTCTTCACCTTAGCCATGGTACCTCGGTCCTCAAGCCATCGCTCGCCCTTCACCTTTGCTTAGTCCCTCGAAGCCCTTTGCTTGATATCCTCACCTTATCAAGACATACTCAAGTCACATCATATTAAGTATCTATTGAAAAACCATTTCTTCAAAATTGTGATCCTTGCTTGAATATCTTCTAGATATGAATGTTGAGATCAATCAAGCTTTAGTTTGACTCACATAAAGATATATATGAATCAACATCAATACGGTCAAGCCAATTCACGATTCCTTATATCCTCTTCATTTTGGCTTGACACTCCTAATACTTACTTCAATATCTATCTTCATACTTCTAATTTGATCAAGTCAATGCAAAGTGATTTTTCAAATCTTTATCCATACAAGCAAACTAATATAGAGAACATCTTATATCCATTATACATTGTCTCCTTTGCCATTTCACCTTTGCTTAACATTTCCTCACTTATACACTCTCGATTCATTCTTCAATCCTTGATCAAAGCTAGTCTGCTATTGCAAAGCAAGCCATTATAGAGACCAATCCAAAATCATCAACTCATGTCTTATTTACCATTTGCTAAATATGCTTGCTTTCACATGATGCTATGATATCCCACAACATAAAAGTCATTTCACTGATTCCATTTGCATTGTTGTTTTTTGCTTGAACTAGATTATTTCCGTAATCTTTCAATACAACAATATATAAATTGGCCTTCATTACAATACTATGTGGCATATCATCAAGTTTGCCTTCTTGTTGAACCTATATACACTTCTCATTCCACAATCCACAAGTGTATGCAATAAACTCAATTTTCTGTTCAACACTTAGCAAACTTGTTAGACTGTTAATGGTGTTGTCATTCAGTTCACCAAAACTCACTAAAGGGCCAAATGCACTTATAGATGGAAAGGGGCGATGGTGAATGTGGGAAGGAGATCTAGGTGATGGGCACCCCTTGATCGACTGTCGTCGTGTGGACGATGGCCGAGGCGAAGGATGGGGCTAGAGGAATGCCGCCATAGCCAAGGAGGCCATACTTTGGAGGAATTCCACCATAGCCAGGGAGACCATACGGCAGCAGAGGCGAGGGGAGGGGCGATGGTGAATGGGGAAGGAGATCTAGGTGATGGGCACCCCTTGACCGGCTATCATCATGTGGACGATGGCTGAGGTGGAGGATGGGGCCGGAGGAATGCTGCCATAGCCAAGAAGGCCATACGTCGGAGGAATGCCGCCATAGCCAAGGAGGCCATACATCGGAGGAATACTGCCATAGCCAGGGAGACCATATGGCAGCAGAGGTGGGCTACTGGCGATTGGGGATGGATGCTCTTCGATAGCCGAGAGGCGTGTCACAATGTTGCCCATCTAGCACTGCATGGTGTGGAGGATTGAGGTGATGTTCTCTAGGGAGCTAGCGGGCGCGGAGGTGACTGGAGGAAGGGTGGTGGTGGGGAGGGTGACGATGGTCATGGTAGGGATTGGGGCGGAGGAAATGGTGGTGGAGGTGGTGATCGTAGGCATCGGTCCTGACATCGATACCAAATTGTTGGTCATGGCAGTAGTCGTGGAATGTGGGTGGATGGGGTTTGATTTCCCAGCGGCGACGAGGCTGGGATGCCGTCTTGCTGGCCAGCGTCGGGGACAGTGAGCAATGAGAGCGCTAGAGAGCCAAGGAGCGAGAGAGATAACTCAATCTCTGGCTGATTCTCTTATTCATCGATCATCTAGTACAAATAGCCAAAGGTTGAACTAACAATTACAAGTTCAAAGCTCACACATACTAATTTTAGAATGGAACTAATCCTTGAGATCCCTAGTTGCCGCAGGCTTGGTCATAGCTGACCACGCATGGCGCTGGCCTATGGTGACCATGCACTGCTGGCTTGGTCACGACTGATCGCGCATGGCGCTGGCATGCACAGCTCTTAGCCACGGTGGCGCTTCGTCCTCTCGTACACGTTGCCGACCATAGCAATATAAGCTGCCTCCCTAGTGACATCCTAGGTGAAATTATCTCCCTCCTTCCTACCACGGACGATGCGCATACAAAGTGTCTATCCTCCAAGTGGAGCCTCCTTTGGCTCTCTGCCCCTCTTAATTTTGACTATTGTGATCTCCAAGATCCCAATGATGATAAAGACCTTGTGAACCTCATTTCTAGCATTTTTTATGCTCACCACGGATCTGTTCGACGCTTTTGCATCCTTGCACACTATCTCTGCACGAACATTGACAAGGTTATTACTTGGCTTCAGTCCCCCACCCTTAATGGGCTTGAATTCCACATCCCAGAAGTTGGCTTTACATTGTCACTATATCCCCCACCACCAGCATCTATCTTTTGCTTCCCATCCACACTCCGTATTGTCTCCTTTGGTGGATGTCGCCTCCCAGATATCATGGTCAATCAGCTCTGATTCTCCAACCTCTAGCAGCTTACACTGTTTGATGCTATTATCTCTGAGGAGACCCCGCATGCCATGCTTGATAGTTGCCCTGCACTTGAGATCTTGCTGATGAAATGCAATGAAGGTTTTCATTGTGTTCGGATCAATTTCTGATCCCTTAAGAGCATAGGTGTTCATACTGATTCTTTTCGACAAGGTCCCACTCTAGAGGAGCTCATTATTGAGGATGCCCCATTCCTCGAGGCTTATCAGTTTTGAGCGATATAGTAGGTTGCTCATATCGGTGATCTCAGCACCAAAGCTAGAAACCTTGGGCTGCATTTTTTAGAATAGTTTCAAGACAATGCTCACTCTTGGATCTATGACTTTTCTGGTAACTAAGGCCCTCTCCCAAGTCCCAATCTTCACACTTACGTGTTGTATTGCGTATTCCAAGTCATTGTGAATTATGGTCTGTTTTAGGGACATAAATTCCATTGGACACATTTGAGCTCCCCCATTGTTCTTCATTCAAAGAATTTTATTTTATAACGTGTTGTTATGATTCCCTAACATAATGTTTTATTTGACCAAGGGAATACATTCGGTTGACATGAGAGCAATGGTGTCGATGCATAACATCAAGGTCTTATCCGTGTTCCCTTTGTCTCTCTGTCTAGATGATGTTCTCAATTTCATTAGCTGCTTTCTGTGTCTGGACTGTACATCCAGCTAGTAATGTTTCTTACTTCAATATACGGTCCACATATGCAAAGTTAATTTGGTGTCCATAATGCTGCGTCCATCATTGTTGTTCTAATTTCTCGGTCTGAACTAATA
The DNA here is from genome assembly GCF_019320115.1 of Miscanthus floridulus. Lineage (NCBI taxonomy): Eukaryota > Viridiplantae > Streptophyta > Magnoliopsida > Poales > Poaceae > Miscanthus > Miscanthus floridulus. The sequence continues at coordinate 33,617 of NW_027097145.1, read as the reverse complement.
TTTCACACTCATTTTAACTTCCAGTCTTGTGCACAAGGGCACATGAACTGGTTGCGCCATAAACATAGGAATCTAATCAAATCCCTTGACCTTCGCCTGAAAACAATAGTGATGTCAAATTATTGGGGAGCAGCAGGACAATTGGAATTTGTGACATTCTTTGTGGAGAATGGAAGAATGCTTGAGTCTAAGTAGTTTGTGGTCCCAAGTTGTTTCTATCATGACAAGAAGTGGATAAGAAGGCAGCATAGACAGCTCAAGTTGGACAAGAGCTCTTCCAAAGGTGCTACATTTACTTTCACATACAATCAATGCCACCACAATAGGATACATGTTTTGCGGGCTAGTGATCTGTCAGCAGCTGATCCGTTTGACTGTAACTGCTGATTCTGGCATTCATATGAAAATTGTCGTACCATAAATAATCTTGATTGTTACTTTGCTTAAAACCGCATTGCATTCCTTTTTAGAAACATCCTTGTAATCCCCTTTGCAATTTGCATAAATAATGCTTCAAACTTGTTATGTTTTCAATGTCAATACTATAGCTGCATTCAGCCAGTCTGGAATTCAAACTAATTTTGTTATGAAGAAATAGTGTTCCTTGCAATGCTATAAGTGATGATCTTTGCTATAGTTGAGTATTACTTTATTTGTTCAGTTAGTCTGTTATATGCATATTGTGTCTGATGCAATTGGCATGGAGGTGGTACCAGCCTGGTATTAATATGTATCTTAGTGTGTTACTGGCCTTTGCATGTCAAGTGGTTTTACTTGAATTGACATCTTTTAATTTGGAAGTGTGTGTTTACATATATCATTCCTAGTTTTTATGCACATTTAAGCTACCACTTTTAAAGTTTGTTCCAAGTGATTTCTTAGCAACTCCATGTGTATGGAAAGCTGATGAACTTCCATGTATATATGTTTGAATTGATACTAAACATTTCTTGGTAAGAAGTGTTGATATGCCTTTCAATTCGCTTGCTTTGTTTTGATTGTTTTCCTGTCTTTATTTTCTTTCTTTAGTTAAATGTGTACTTTGGTTCTTATTCCTTTTAATGCAACCAACACCTCTTGTTTTCTAAAAAAATTTGTCGCTACGTCCAAGCCATGGAAATTGCAATCAATTAGTTTGGCGTCAACAAAGCACTTTCCCTAGAAAATAACTAAAACATACTCTAAAGCCACCAAACTGGGCCTTCTCTCTTCAGGAAGAAAACTAGAAGAGAGTGCCGACCTCATTTTGATTGTCAAAGTTACCTAGCCTTTCCTTTTCTTTTCTCAAACTTGGAGTGGTCTCCTCCGTCTCTATGGAGCCCATGGAGATGACATTCATTGCTATGGTTATTTTCTATTTCCTACTCCTCCAACCCACTATGCTAGTGTTGGAAGGTGATCTCGGCTAATCCGAGATTAATCACGAGATTAACTCTATGCCTATGTTTTGGTCCACCTATCAGGTCTCTATATCCAACTAAATAAGCTTTGCCGTGATCGGCGGCGACCCTAAGTCATCTAGGGTGTGGCCCCTTGGCTCACAGTGTTATATATATGAGCCGTGATCTGTTGGATGAGTGTGCTCGGGATGGGACAAAGGAGAGAGGAGCTCGATGTTTTTGTACTATGGTCTATTATTGCCAGTTCAAGCCAAAAACTGGCAGTGACACCACAACTCCATTGTCGGTTCAGTGAAAATCGGTTCAGTGAAAACCGACAATGATAGAACAACGCCACTGTCGGTTCAAGCCATGAATCACTGCCGGTTCCAGCCACGAACGGCAGCAATGTAGACCTTCATTGTTGGTTTTTGGTGACCCCCAATCATGTTCCACTACTAAAAAATGATTTTGCGAGGCGATGCCCTTTAATTAACCGAGGCGGTCACAAAATCCAGCCGCCTCGTAAAATGCCTGAGGATTTCTCGAGGTGGACGTTCATATTTACGGAGGAGGTCACAATTAACCGCCTCACAAAATGCATTGACATAGGCGGTCATTTTAGCCTGCTAACCCACGGAAGTCCACCACCATCTCGACTATATAAACAACACTCATACCCAAGCTTAGTGTCAGACACCCTCAGCCCCGTGCGGCGCCTCTCCCTCTCCCCCGTGCGGCACGTGGCACCTCCCTCTCCCTCTCTATATCTCGCGCCCTCAGCCACCCTCAGTGGGTCCTCTCCCTCTCCTCTCCTCCCGCATTGCTGGAGGCCGCGAGGAGCACAGGGCGGCGGCATATCTCTCCTCCAGTGCGCATGGCGGATCCCGGCGGCCGTAGGAGCACAGAGCGAAGGGCCACCACCAGATCTGGCAAGGAGGAACCCGATCCGGCGAGGTGCCCGGATCCGATAAGGAGGAACCCGATTCGGCAAGGAGGAGCCCCGATCCAGCGAGGAGGAGCCCCGATCCAGAGAGGAGGAACCCAATTCGGTGAGGAGGAGCCTGATCCGATGAGAAGGAACCCAGAGCCGGCGGGCTCGTGCTGCGGCGGGGCTTAGTGGCAGCGTAGGAAGGTGGATCCTCCTCTCGGTGGGCGGATCCGGCGAGCGGAGCGGCAGCGCGTGGATGGGCTCGATGGGCTTGTCCACGGGTTTTCTTTTTTTATTTGTTTTTTATTTGATTTACTGAGGCAGGCATTTGAACCACCTAGGAAAAGATCGATTAACCATGACCTTTAGTCAGAGGCGGTTCAAATGCCCGCCTCAGTTGCGTCCCAAAGAAGTTTCTATAGTAGTGTTTTGTTTTTGAAGCTATGAACAGTCAGTGAATATTCATCACTGCTGGTTCGATAGAGACCGGCACTGATGGGCCAGCACTGAAAGTCAGATCTATAGTAGTGAACAGTGGGTTCGACTAGTGTAGAAGGTATTATCAAGTCGGTGAGGTGGGGGAGGTTGAGTGTAAACGTCAGAATTAGGGGGAGGTGAGGACCACATACAGGTCGAGAGTGATCGAGGCACTGTAGACATTGTCTGGTCAAAATCTTGACATAATGTTTTTTTTTTTTGTGTTTTCTTTGCAAGTTCGGTTGATGCAAAAGAAGCATTTAGATATAATTGAGAAGGCCCCTCATTTATTTCCTGGCCCGCGTTAGATGAATGAGAATCTCATAACCATTGATCTGAGTGTTCCCTGAAAGAAACATGCATCAAATGGCATTGAGGTTGACGTGCAGCTTACCAGCAAGGCAGCAACTGTCTGATCCTTGCTATTAATTGATTTTATGTTGCACCTTATCAATTCAATAACTAGGGGCCCACTGAGATCATATATAAGTTATTCTGTGGCTATATTTATGCTATAAGTTTACTATAACTCATGATGATATTTACTATAATATTTTGGTAAATTACTTAGGAGGAGTTGTAGTAATCTTGTAAATTAGTATAACTGCCCGTGCATTGCAACCAAGAATAAAGTTATCAATGTTAATAGGAAGCAGGGACGAAAATGTTGCATATCTATTTATCTTTTATATTATATCATTCTATAAAATTTAAAATCTATAATTTACTTTATGGTGACCATGACATCCACAACATATATTAATATCGACGGTACTAATAGGACAATATCCAATTAAGGTTGTATCGAATTAAATATAACTTTGACAGATTTTTTCCCTATATTGTAAGGTACAAAAATATTTACTCATAAATATATCATAACTTTAATTTTTATAACACTCACATATTGATGTTGTTAAATATTGAGTTCCTCGACTTTCTCTGAGGATCAGTAAAAATATGTAATTTTAATATATGATTATAGTCGGTGAGGACTTAGATGGTATCTGTCAAGCATCCGCCACCGCACCGCCACCTTCCCCCACCGCGCACCCGTCCCCTGTGCACGCAGCGCCCTTCTGCCTGCCGCGCCACACCACATCGCCGGCCGCGCCACGCCACCATCCCGTGACTCTACCCTATCCACCAGCGCGCCCCTGTCCACCTCGCCCATCGCGGCCATGGCAGGCACCACGCCACCACCACCTCGGCACCACCAGAAGGAGGTCGTCGCTGGTCCGAACTTCATCTCCCGTGGCAGGAAGGGGAGGCCTGCGCACACTGGGTTGTTTGTCCTCGATGTTGCCTCTGGACCTGAGCTTGTTGGTTATCACAGTCCCCAACCAGGTAGGCCATGGCTGCGGGCGACACTGTGTTTGAAGTGTTTTGGGTGTTTCCAACTTATGTTTCAAGTGTTTAATCTGAATGTTGCAAATGTCAATATAGGATGTTGCATATGTTGCAATGGTAATACACGCATGTTGCAAGCGTATGTTTCAAGTGTTTCAGGTGTTTCAGACGTTTATTTTAAATGTTTCATCTGGATGTTTCAAAAGTTGATCTGGTGTTGCACATGTTGCAATGGCTATACTCGCATGTTTCAAGTGTTTCATCTATTTTCAAACGTATATTGCAAATGTTTTATCTTGTGTTTCAAAAGTAGATCTTGTGTTGCAGGCCGCTGTCCGCCTACTGCTACTGGTGTGCCTTGTGGTTCACGTGCCGGCGCCTGAGGCCTATAGACGCCTCCATAGCGCGTAGCCACAAGCAGGGCAGCTGGGCGCGGGGCGCGGTTCTGCCCTGTGGGGTGCGGGATGGGCGCGGGTCTGCCATGGGGGCGTAGGATGGGCACGGGTCACGGTTCCGGACTCTACCGCTGGTTGGGAATGGGACGGAGCGTGTGGGATGCGATGCAGGCACAGGGCGCGGGAGCTACATCCGGACACAGGCCTAGGGCCAGACGTCCGGACGCTAGCCTTACCCATAAATTAATTTTATTCCTAATCAAAGCTACATGAACAATTTAGTGATGGAAGTAATTATTTATAGGAAAGAATCTAGAGTTCAAAGAACAATAATATTATATTCATTGTTTTGTTTTATTTATAGAAAAGTTTAGAGTTCGAAGAGCTTTAATATTACATTTATTATTTATTTTAGATGTTTATATATAGAAAAATAGGAGAAAGAAAAAGGACAAGGACAGAACCGACGATAAAAGAGAAAAGAAAAGTGTTTTCGTGGGTGGCTACGCTGGCATTTCCATGGTTGGTTGAACGTGTGTTTAACGAACACGGAAACCCACTTGGACGAGTGGTTAGCGGAGTTTTTTATGGCAGAAATACGTAAACGATATCCGAGTCGATGTCTTAGTTGGACAAAAACTTTTGTGGCCGAAATTTGGCTCTTTATTAATAGGTATATATTATTAGGGTCTCTCCCTGGCGACTGCCCTAGCGCCGCCACCGCCCCTCCCTTCCCCCTCTGACATCTCGCCGAAGGCCAGAGGGAGTGGGGATCCATCGATTTTAATAAGTTTTCTAGTAGATCAAGTCCTTAGGGTTATGGTTTCTTCATGCTAAGTTTCTTGGTATTGGAGATTTATCTCCTCCTTCTCCTCTCCGGCGACGGCGAGGGGTAAGGTGGAATCATTTTCTCCATGGCGGATCAGTTGATGATGAGGCAACAACTACGACGTCAGCAACTTCATCGGCATGATGACATGGAGACTTTTCTTTCTAAACGATGACATCAAGGCAGAGATGATGTCACCGCCATGGAATAATTTTCTCTGGTCTCTTCTCTGTTTTGTTGTGGTTAGATCTGGCCACGATGAAGGACTAGGGAGAATAAGTTTCAGATCAGTCTTTCTCATTCTTCGGTGGCAGAAAGAAGAAGAAAGACATAAGAAAGAAGAACTTTGCCTGTAGGAATGTTGGCCGTTGTTCATTGGGCATCTGTTCTTAGGCCTTTTGTCGAGTATTTGTCTATGCAATCATCCATATGAAGCGTCATATAGGTTTGGTTTTAAGATTTAGGGCTATTCACAGCTTGGGTGCAATTTAGATGAAATTCAGTTTGTGGATATATGTAGTGTATTTTAGATTGCTTGTAACCTGTTGACGTACTTAGCTATTATCTAATATAATTCTTCTTTCGTCGCAAAAAAATTATATGGTAACTCAGATTAGCTATAGAATAAGTTATTCTGTCAGGCTATACAAAGAGTATAGAGAGAGACACACACACAGTCAAGCGATATGAGTTAGACAACGTGTCGGGTTCATAAATCTAGGGTCCCTCGCGGACTAGCTTCACTACAAAGGCTCGGCCCAAGTAGACAACGCGCAACTCATGGGCCGGCCCAAGTATCGGAACAACAGGCCAGAAGGGCGATCCAATCACCGATCGGAAGGCCTCTTCGAGGAGGAATGACGCCTGTTTTCCGACTCCGGCCCTCCTCTCCGACCGGAGCGCTTAGTTCGATCTCCAACCCACCTCCGGACGGCCTCTCCGACCGGAAGGCCTAGACGAAACACTACTTTTGACTCTGACCCCACATCTTGGACCGGGGTACGCAAAAACCCTGCTCACCACTCTTCTTCGACTGGCGCAACAAGAGCTGACTAGGACCGACCGACCGGGGATGCCCGCCCGGAAAGGACCAGGGAACGAACAGAGAAAGCAAGGCAAGGTGCATAAGTCAAACCACGATACCATGGACCGTACCCTGTACACCTACAGAAACAGTACTCTGTAATTGCCCTGACACAAACAGTATTGTAGGCGCCGACATTTTTCCCTATAGTATTGTGGGCGCCATTAACTCCCATACGGTAAGGCTCCCCCATATGCCTCTAGGCATCAACAGTGTTGTGGGCGCCGGCATTTACCATACCGAGTGAACATGGCAAAACCCCTCACATGCCTCTGGGCATCAATAGTATAGCAGATACCGACATCTGCCATATCCGAATAAAACGACGTAGCCTCCCACGTGCATTCAACATCCAACAGTGTTGTGGGCGCCTGCCATCATCCTGTACTCGTCAGTGTGGGCAACAAGGTTTAGAAGCTTACATACTCTCTCCCTCTCACTTGTAAGGCCATCCCCTTCATCTATAAAATGGGATGCGCTCTCTCCCAAGAAAAAGAAGTTAATTCAGGTCGATTCAAGTGCTTCCAGATTTATTAGATCGATCAAGTTCACTAGCTCACAACCATAGAACCATCAGGTTCAGACTTCAAGCATACGCTTGAACACTTAGCTCATAGCGGAGCTCCTGTCGCTCTCGGCCCTTCCGACCGGAGCCAACCGGACCTCTTGTACCCCCCATCTTTCTCCTTCTTGTTTGTAACCCCACTACAAACTTCGAGCACCTAGGCTCAGCAATAAAGTCATCGACCGACTCAAACTAGACGTAGGGCACGTTGCCTGAACCAGTATAAACCCTGTGTCATTGAGTGCTAGGCCACCTCCGATCACAACGTACGGCAAAACTACAAATATTTACTTGTTGGTCACTTTCTGCACCGACACAACGTAAGACTGTCTCCAACAAGGAACCCATATGGGCACCCAAACCCAAAATGGGTAGCAAAAGACCCAAAATTAGCCTCCAATAGAGTACCTATACGGGAAATCTATTTTGGGTTGCCTGAGAGGCACAACCCAAATATGGACATCCTCTCTCCTGGAAACCCATTTGCAGAAATGATTCTCTTTTGGGTCTTGTTGTTGGAGAAGATGCCGAATAGGTATTGAACCTTTTGCATGTAGTGCTACCCAAAGGACGAATAAGTCTTCTATTTTGGGTGTTAGTTGTTGGAGATAGCCTAAGGAAGCTTATACAGTTGGGATTGTTCAGCCCTCGCATCGCTCCATAGGGCGACTCAGGTGGCACCCAGTGCCGTCGTTGTTGAGCGCCCTCTAGCCGTGTCATCTGCTCTGCCTTCGCCTAAGCTAGTCATGGGATTTCTGGCCAGGGGCAAGGATGGCGGTGACAGGGCACTAGCGCTTCGGGTTTATAGATCAAGGGTTCATAGATCAAGGTCACTGGCTCCGCTCTCGTAGGCGTCGTGGGTGCATTGTCGTCTAGGGCCGCCTCCTCGCTCGAGCGGCAGGACAGACGCAAAGCACCACCTGCGTGGTTGCGGCGGCGCGACGTCCTGGCCGGCTAGCAAGTAGCATGGCACGGCGTGCCTCCTACAGCGGGGCTAGTCTGATGCTCTGACTACCAAATATGTCGTCTCATCATGTGGATCCATGACCTTGGCCCTGGTCGTCGTGCTGGGATGCGTGTGGTCGACAGGGTGGAAGGGCAGTGGTCTCAGGTGATGCTGATGCGGCTTGAGCAGCAGTGGCCTGGTGTGGAGATGAAGATGGTGCAGCTCTGTGGTAGCTTCTTCTCTCTAATCGCGCCATCGTCGGGGTCGGTCCATGAGGCTCTGTGGGTGGCAGATAATGTTGCTGTGGCGTGGAGGGGTGCCTCAACATTCAGTGGCTGATGCGCACTCATTGGTGGGCAACTGGGCTAGGAATGCCTCATTCATCCTAGGGCATTCTTCCACGTTGGCTGGCGTTGGTCAAGTTGACGGCGGTCCTCAACAACTAGCGCTACATCAGATTTGGTTATTTTGGTGCTTCTTTGGTGCGGCAGCGGCAGGTTGTTCATGGTGGCTCACTGTGGTCGTAGCCACGGCGACTAGTCTCGCTTAGCGGTGGTCAGTTTTTGCGGGGTCAAGGTGGCTCCTACGATTGGTGAGGCAGATAGGTTACGTTATTGGTGGCAACACTGCACGACTACTACCAACTATGAAGTTGAAGGGAAGGTTTTAGTTGTGGTGTACGGTGCAAGTGGACAGTGATGTAGCAAGCTTTCTCCTGGGGCGATCTTCAGTGGACTGCCATCTATTGGGTTGGCTACAATTTGTGTTCACCCGTGTGGTTGCAACTGGCCATGTCCACAGCCATCGGGTGGCTGCTTCCGCGGGGATGATTGTGTCCATTTTACTAGAAGCTTGAGGGATGATGATGTGCAATAGTGTCAGTGGCACTCTTTGTATGGTGTAGGAACAAGAGATGTGGCTTCCCGCGGTGGTTGGCCATACAATCGCGATTTATAATGGAAAAAAACATATACCTATTTATATAACAAATCCATCGCATGGTAGGTCGCAAATTGGGGGAATTCGTGCCTACTCGGCATTTCACGAGTTATGAAACTACACGAAAGGATACTAAATCTTGTCGTTAATTGAATTCAGAATAAACAAAGAAATACCCAATATCCTGTTGGAACAATATATTGGGTATTTCCGGCTTTCCTTTCTTCAAAAGTTCCTATATGTTTAGATCAATGATGTAACATCAGCTGTCATAAGAAATGCCACATTGAATTCTGAATGAACTGGCTTACAAAATCTTTTAGACATGCATGCTGCTGTCTGTACTTTGGCTGAGAGATATAGCTTAATGAACAGAGGCGACTGATTTTAAAAGCCATGTCATATGGTTGAAAGTAGATGCATTGTATACAATAATTGTTTATACCACCCTACATTCCTCTATGTCAGTGAATTTCAGTTTCCTTAGGCCTGGTTTAGTTCCAAAAAGTTTTTCCAAAAAGTGCTACAGTAGCCATCACATCGAATTTTGCGATCTGTGCATGGAGCATTAAATGTAGACGGAAAAAAACTAATTGCACAGTTTGGTTAAAAATCACGAGACGAACGTTTTGAGCCTAATTAGTCCATGATTGGATACTAATTGTCAAATAAAAACGAAAGTACTACAGTAGCCAAATTCTCAAATTTTACCCAACTAAACAAGGCCAATGTTGTGTGTATATAGCCGTTGCAGTAGGGCCACATACTGGGTGGTTTGACATGGCAGATTTCAATTCTCTGACCACTATGCTCTGTTCAAAATTAGAAATAAAATGGAGTGAGGTGGAGTGGGGTACTGCAGAGACAGGACGTATCACACACATAATAATTGTATGTAGATGATTAACTGGGGGAAAATCAGGAAATGGTAGAGAAGTCTGTAGCTGTCCCAGCCTTGGCATGACAAATAGACAGATGTGCACATGGGATGCAAGCATGTAAAATTGAAGGCACCTCCTGTAGCAATTCCACTCATACAGCCTGTAACCATGCAAGCAACCTAATAACCACCAAAATGAATGAATGACAGATTTTATTTAGTCCTCTGTTCCCTTGCAAAAAGTTGAGCTAAACCCCAGTTTCTCTTGCAAGTTCCCTTGCTAGCTACTGGAACTCTTGAAGCCAGACTGCCAGATATAGAGTACGCATCCAAACGGGCCCTCGTGTTATGATTGATCGAAGCTATAGCAAACATGATCATGAATGAGTTAATGACAAGGACTTGGACCTTTTTGTTTGCATTGGTGGCGTGGTTTCTTTTCGTTTTCTTTTTGATTTCAAAGGATGCATGGCGTGGTTTCTGGGGCGAGATAGCAAACACGCATGCATCAAATGCCGTTGATATTATTGTTGTGCAGCTTGCCAACTACTCTACCTGATGCATGCTTCCTCCTTCTTCTTCTTCTTATTTCGACTAAAGAAGAATTATATTAGATAATAGTAGGGTACATCAACATGTTATAAGCACTCTAGATTACATAAATATCCATAAACTGATTTTCATCTATATTGTACCCACGCTGTGAATAGCTCCATATCTCAAAACCAAACCAGTACGACGCTTTGCCGTATGGATGACCGCACAGGCAAACACTCGGCAAAAGGCATGAGAACAAATGTCCAACGAACGACGGCCAACTTTTATATAGGCGGAGTTGAGAAACTTCTTCTTTCTGGTATCTTCCTTCTTCTTCTTTCTACCACCGAAGAATGAGGAAGATTGATCTGAAAATTATTCTCCCTAGTCCTTCATCGTGGCCAGATCTAACCATGACAAAACGGAGGAGAGACAAGAGAAAATTATTCTACGACGACGACATCATCTTCACCTTGATGTTGCCGTCCGGAAAGAAAGGTCTCCATGTCGTCAAGCCGGTGAAGTTGCTGACGCTGGAGTTGTCGTCCTCATGTTTAGCAGAGCCGCCATGGAGAATACAATTCCATCCTTCCCCTTCACCGTCGCCGAAGAGGAGAGGAGATAAATCTTCAACACCAACAAATTTAACATAGAGAAACCCTAATCCTAGGACTTGATCCACTAGAAAAACTTACGAAAACGATGGATCCTCACTCCCGTCGGCCTCCGGCGAGATGCCAAAGGGAAAGGGAGGAGGACCAGCGGGGGTGGATGGCGGAGGAGGAGGCGGCGACGGCTTAGATCCAGACGCGTGAGAGGGACCGCAACCCAATTCCATTCCCACGGTCATTCACTAGTTTCTGTTCCAGCGAATGATCCAACCGAACCAGCCCCATGTCTTCACCGTACGCCGTGCTACTGTGGCTGCATTGCATGGCGTGAATTGGTCATAAACAAAAGAAACTGTAACCACCATGCATGCATGTACGCATGTCTCTTTAGACAACTACTAACTGCAGGTGCATCAATCTTTTTTTTTTATTTTCTATTTTTTCTTTTACCTATTTATTTTTTATACAAATTATTTTATACACAGTTTGATATTTCTTCTAATATATTATAATATTAATTTATACGTCTAAGTCCTTGAATATAACTTATACGTCCAACTTTACATATAAGTCATTCATCAAGTTATATATCTAAGTTATACAAGCAGGTTATACACATAACTTTTCTTTTTTTGGAAATTACTAAGTTATACACATAACTTTTATGCATCAATTATTACCACAACTTATATATCACAACTTTTACAATATAATATTTTGCAGAGCAGAACTTATTAACATGAGTTTTTTATCAGAACTTTTGTTGGACAGCGTTGGCAAGTTATATAGAATAACTTATGTACATAAATTGTAGAATAACTTATGAACATAAGTTGTGTTTAATAACTTTTGTACATAAGTTGTGTTTTCATAACTTTTTTGTTTTCAAGTTTTAGCATAAGTTATAAGTTAATGCATTCCTTTGTGTTTAATAACTTTTTGTGTTTCCAAATTGTTGGCATAAGTTATAAGTTAATTCGTTCTTTTGTGTTTAATAATTTTTTTACATAAGTTGTGCTTCATATTTTATGATTAAGTTAGTACGTATAAATTGTCACTATAATAAAATTCTTTAAAACATATGCAAGTGGGGTCTAGTTTTATTCGTCTCGTCATATAGAACACACCGGCGTAGATGTAATTAAAAATGGATACACCGTTCAGAAATTATAGCAATTTCAAATAAGTGTCTCACTGTTTCTTAGCTACGTCAGGTGTCACTGCAGCCAAAAGAGAATCATATTGTTCCGTGGTTGAGACCAGTGTGTCCACACGCGCTATCACCAACCAAATATGTGGAAGGGGTGGAATTATTTTTTTTTCCAAAAAAAGAAGTAGCAGCGTGTCGGAAATTTGTTCGCCTGATTCGATTCTAATGAACTTTCGCTAATTAGTCTCCCTGGGGCCGGAACGTGTAGCGAATTGGCGATCCCCCTTCGACGGAAAAGCTCTGTGCATGCAGACCAAGCAAACTAACGTATACTACACCGAGTCCCTGAGCTCGCGCCGATGCATGCTTCCTTCTTGACCCCAATTAATCCAATGCGTGTAACCGTGTCCGTAGTATGTTGCAACTGCTCTATATAAACAAGATCGCCGATCTCAGCTGCTCTCCACGCACACACACTGCACGCACACCCGAGTACACTAACATACAGCTAGCTTATTGCGTTTGGTGCAATAGCCGGCCGCCGGCCCTCATGGCTCCGCCGCCGCCGCCGCCGCTTTCGATAGACACTTTGTGCGGAGCTGCGGCAAGCGGCGAGGCGGCGGAGGAGCCTCTGAGCCCTACAGCACGCATGTTCCACGATTTCTACATCGTCGCTGTCCTCGGCCTCGGCAAGCCCATCGACTTGGAACCTGCCCGCGCCGGCGTCGGGGCCACCCTCGCGCGCCACCCCCGCTTCTGCAGCATCCGAGTATATACGTTTTTCTTCCCTTTTTTTTCTTTTGCAATATACAAGTTGGTGTTACTTTAGAATTAGAACTAATACTTGCATGCACGTTGGAGCATGCAGGTGATGGACGGGGCAGAGCCGCGGTGGGTCCGCACGACGGTGAACCTGGACGACCACATCATCGTCCCGGACCTGGACCGCGCCGCCATCACGGCCGACCCCGACAAGGCTCTGGAGGACTACGTGGCGTCGCTGTCGACGCTCCCCATGGACCAGTCGCGGCCGCTGTGGGAGGTCCACGTGCTGGACTTCCCGACCTCCGAGGCGGCGTGCGCCGTGGCGCTCCGCATCCACCACGCGCTCGGCGACGGCACGTCGCTGGTGTCGCTCCTCCTGGCGTGCACGCGGAGCGCTGCTGACCCCAGGGCCCTGCCGGCCATGCCATCCGCGCAGCCGCCGCCTCCTCCCAGTGCGCGGCGCAAGCAGGGCCGGCGCGTCTACGGCGCCCCGCCGCTGCCCGCGTGGTCGGCGGGTGCCCTGGCGCTCGCCGCGTGGGTCCTGGCGTGCGCCGTGCTCGCGTGGAACACCGTGGTGGACGTGGCGCGCTTCGTCGCCATGGCGCTGCAGCTGGTGCGCGACCCGCCCACCGTGTTCGCGGGCGTCGAGGGCGTCGAGTTCAGGCGCAAGCGGTTCGTCATGCGCACCCTCAGCCTCGACGACGTCAAGCTCGTCAAGCAGGCTCTCGGCTGTGTGAGTAGTCGTCGTAACACACCATGCATGCGCATTTTTATTCTTCTACCGTTCTACGTACTGCTAGCTGTATAGACACGATCGACGTGCATGCATGCATGTTGTTTTGACATGATCTGTTTGTTTCCATGCCTGCCTATGCCTTGACATCGACGCACTGCACAGACGGTAAATGACGTGCTAGTGGGGGTGACGTCTGCTGCTCTGTCACGGTATCACTTCCGGAAGCTAGGTGCTGAGCAAGACACAAGCAGAAGCACATGCTTTAGATCGGTCCTTTTTGTCAATCTAAGGCCAACATCCGGCATACAAGTAAGTACCTATATACGTACTACTGTACGTGTTAGTCATTGTTATTAATATTAATTAAATTTCTTTCTGTATGTATATATATTAATTGCACATGCATGCATGCAGGAACTGGCTAAGATGATGGAGTCTGGTAAGCACAATGACTTGAAATGGGGAAACAGGCTTGGCTACATCGTGCTCCCGTTCGAGATTGTGAGGCACGATGACCCTCTCGACTACGTCCGCAACGCAAAGAAGACTGTGGATAGGAAGAAACATTCGTTCGAAGCGATCGCCACTCACATGATTGCTGAAACTGTCACCAAACTTTTCGGCATCGAGGTAGTAATTAACCTACACCTACCTGTCGTCCAATCCAATTATATAGTGTTGCTTGGGTTACAATGATATAGTAGCCACAAGTTACATATATACATTATCTTCCCTAGTAAATTCATTAATTAAACTCTGGCCCATGCATACATCGTCATAATGCATGGACCAGAGTTTAATGAAATTAATTGCTGGGAAAAGCGTTGAAAATTTATGTGTAAATTTATGAACATGACTAGTCAAAATTATTTATCTTTCCTTCCTTCACTTTACTCATATTATGTAACAATACCCATGTGGTACTTTCTTAGCATTATTATATATTCTATATTTCTACTATGATAGACTTTAATTACCAGTTATTCAATATACTTTTCTCATGCATAGTTTATATTCGTTTGAGCATTCAATTAATTGTAGGTATCAACTGGTCTCTTCCACCGTATGATATCTAGTACCACCGTGCTGTTCTCCAACTTGATTGGTCCTGCCGAACGAATCGAGTTCTACGGGAACCCAGTTACCTACATTGCACCAAGCAACTTTGGGCATCCATCGGTAAAAAGTCTTTCTGAATATATATGTGGACCTATATATATGACAAGAAATTATTAGGCACGATTTACTAGAGATCAACAGACGTGAATATTGTCTCTGTCCTGCAAAACCCTTCGTTAATAAATCAGAAAATTGTAGTAATATAATGCATAATAATAGCATTTTTACTATGTATGCAGGCGCTGACTATACATTGGCAAAGTTACATGGATACTATAAAGATTATACTTGCTGTGGATGACGCACAGTTTCTAGATTCTCACGACCTCCTGGATGATTTTGCCGAATCCCTGGAAAGATTAAGAAATGCAGCATCAACAACGTTTAAAGCACAAGTCAAAGGTTGATTCAAAATGAAGGGCAACATCTATCAACTACACTAACTATTTCGAGTTCTATACAAGATGTGTCTGCAACACTTATACTGTAAAAAAAATACTGTAAAAATGAAGTACTACTCGCGAATTACTTTGTGTGAGTTAATGATGTATATTCCATGTTGCCAAAAAAAATGATGTATGTTCCATGTATGCATTCAACGAAACGGTACTCCTAACTCAAAGCAGTTAATCAATAAAGTTTCAAATTTATGAATGTTTTTGAGAGACCACTTTTCTCCTTAGTTTTTTTTTTTTTTTTTTTGCATTTGTTCAATGTATCCTACTACGCGAAAGATGCAACAAAAGTGGTAAGCATAAAAACTAAAAATTGATGGCACTTGTAACAGGACGGCTATACACACCTAACCGGAGGCTACAAGACAACATCTATTTTCTGCTAAGTTTCGAGATTATTGAAAATTTCAGCGGAATCTCCTCATCAAATTAGACATCTAAGCCTACAAAATCTTTAACAAGGATAAAATAATGTCATAAGCATTGACATACCCCCTCTGTCCCTAAATAAAATCATTCCGATAATTTGTGCCGGTCAAACTTTTTTAAGTTTGACTAACTTTATAGAAAAGAATAACAACATCTATGATATAAAATTAGTAAATTATGAAAATATATTATATGGTACATCTAATGATACTAGTTTGATATCATAAAATCTTGATTTTTTTTCTACAAATAGATCAAACTTTAAAAAGTTTGACTTAAGACAACTTCAGGAATCTATTCATTCAGAGGCAGAGAGAATATTATATAGCTTCCAGCCCAACCGAATGACAAAATAAAAGGACCATCTTCTAAAACCAACCCTTAAACTAATCCAATTGCAATGCCTATGCAATGAAGATTAAACATACAAATACTAAATGTTACCAGGATGCAGTCATCCAAACACTGACTACTTGCATGCCCACAACCTTTTTTTTTAGCATCCCTGCATGCCCGCAGCCTAACCAGCTAGCCAAGGCCTGCATCCCGGATGCGGGCCAGACTGGACAGGGAAAGCATCCAAACGCGCTAAAAACCGAGCTCCAAAGAAAAACTTGTGCGAGGCGGCGAGAGTACCATCGAGCATCCGCCACTGCCACGCCAAGGCATGCCTCCCCACAAAAGTCTCCCTCGTCTCTCTTTCTGAGTGTTCAAGAGCAACAGATGAGAGAGACAGGAGGAACGACAACTGCTAGGAGCCCGTGCAGTGCAGCAATGGGTTCAGTCGGAACAGCCCAAATAACTGTGGCAGCCTGGGCCCCGTTCGTGTGTCCTTAAATCCAGCTTATCTGCTTCTTTTTTTATTCGAAACAGTATTTTTCTCTCACAAATTTATTCAGATTCCTCTAAATTTCTCCAAAATTCCTTCCAGCGAACGGGGCCGAAGCGGCAGCTAGAGGTCACGCGAGGAGGTGACTGGGACGTCGAGTTTGCAGGCTGCGCCCAATTTGGCCGTTGATTAGGCCTCGGGCTCGTGTGAGATAGCGGCCAATGCATTTTGTCATATATATTGTTGTTCACTAGAACAATTACCGGTACATTACACCAATATACAATATCTGAAATGAGGCAAGAATCTGCTTTCACCTAGGCCTAAAGAAGAAATGATTCCTTACATACTACTGGATAAATATTTAACTTTTGATATACCATTGTAGTGACTATAGAGGGTTCCTTTATCATATACAAAATAGTTTTTTTTTTTTACACCTCTCATCTGGATACAAATACATCATCTATTCGTATATAGACACACACCTACACTATGCACACGCACAACACACTCACACACCTTATACACAATCGGACCTACAATTAATCAATTATACACAGATACAAAGACACGTCTTTGGAGAGATCACCAGAGACAACGAGGCTACGTGGCCCCACGTGTTGAGAGGCTGCACTCAAATTTTATCATGGGGAAAACCCCGGTGAGGAAACACTGCATGGTCAATCCCAGGATGGAACCTGCGTTCGGCCATTCGCCCACTGCGAAGACGCCCGAGCTAGCGCTCGGCCTCATATACAGGATACTGACACTACTCTCTCTATTTACGAACAAAATCAACTTCTAAATTTATTTTAAGTCAAACTTTTTTAAATGACCGAATTTTATATAAAAAAATAAGGTCAATATTCATGACACAAAATTAATATAGTTAGATACTCCGTGTGTTCTAAATCGCAAGTCATTTTGGCTTTTTCTAGGTACATAGCTTTTATATTTATCTACATATAGGTATATGTCTAGATATAGTGAAACTTATGAATTTTAAAAAGCCAAAACAACTTATAGTTTAGAAAAGAATGGAGTACAATATAAAATATATTTTTATGATATACTTTTTTTTGACATAGATGTTAATATTCTTTTATATATAATTAGTTAATGAATTAATCTAAAAAGTTTGACTTAGGACAATTTAGGATTTGATTTATTCATATAGGAGGGACTACGTCACAAATTGTTTCCTCGGTTGTATTTACTCCTAATAAGAGCATTTCCTCCATACAACTCCCCTAATAAAATAGTATTGAGGTCGTTGAAATTATTTTTTAATTATTAGGAGAGATACTACAATAGATCACTAAAAATCTCCGCCAATATGTGGGACCTACATGTTAATTACATTTATTTTCTTTTTTCCCTTTTCTTTTCTCTCCCCTCAATTCATCTTCTCCCGCGCCACGACTTTGCGAGCACATCCTTTAGCCGTCGCCACGACCTAGCAAGAGGACATCCTATCGTCATTGAAGCTGTCCGACTAATGGTTTTTGCAGCTGATTAGCCGGTTGATGTTGTTTTGTTATGAGAGAAAATATTGTAACATGACTGATAAGTCGTGCTGATAAGTTCAAGCGAACATGACGATTGTCCCTAGCCTCAACCTCTGACCTTGTCGCCCTGGTGTCGAGCACGACGAGGAGTGCAGGCCTCGGCCGGCTCTAGTGTGGCAGGCCAAGGCGCAGCGCCGCATGGGCCTATGCCCTGTTCGCTTCGCTAATAAGTCATGGCTGAAAATACTGTTGGCTAATTTGTTGTGAGAGAAAAATATTGTTCGTTGGCTGAAAAAAGTATGACATATAAGCCAAGTAAACATGCGCGCTAGTCGATGCCCACCTCCTGAGCATGTTCGAAGCCATGGCTGCAATGGAGGCAGAGAGAGGCGAGAGGGAGGAGAACCGTGGCAGTTGGGACAACAACTTATTGGAAGGGATGCAACTCCTCTATTTGAGGGGAGAAGAGAAGCTATTTTTGTAGCAAAAAAAACAGTCTATCGAGAAATGTTGAGTAACAAATTAACTCTATCTCTTCAAATTATTTGATAGTTTTATGGGGACGAATAGTTTTATTTGAAACTGCTGGAGAGGCTCAGAGCATATTGTTAAGAAAAATTTACCACTCCCCAGCGGGAAAATTAGGTCCAGTTTAGTTTGCAAAAAATTTTGCAAAATTTTTCACATTCCCCGTCACATCGAATCTTTGGACGCATGCATGAAGCATTAAATATAAATAAAAAATAAAACTAATTACACAGTTTAGACGAAATCCACGAGACGAATCTTTTAAGCCTAATTAGACTATGATTAGATACTATTTACCAAATAACAACGAAACCACTACCGTGCTCATTTTGCAAATTTTTTCCATCTAAACGAGGCCTTATACGCAGCGGCGTTGCACGAAGGAGCGCGTGCGACATGGCGATATTATGCGACACGTGTCCCGCTGGGCCCACCAGTTGTTGCGCGTTCGGTGTTCCGTGGCGGCTCGCGTGTTCAGACCGAGCCGTGCGGTCCGCTCCAGTACGAGTCGGCTCCATGGAAGTTAGGGACTAAATCCGCGCAGGTGAACTGCCCCATCGTCCGGGCACCACCACTGTCCACCGGAGCGGCGGGGCCGAGCAACGCGAGGAGGCGAGCTTGTGAGTTGTGAAGGTGGCGTCGACGAGGAGCTGGAATCCCTGGTGCAGAACTTCCACGGAACTGGCTCCAAAGGATGACGCCTCGGCTGAACCTGCACGCTGCTGATGGCGGGCCAACAAGCTACAGACTCTCGGCTCGGTCACCCGGCGCTGCTAGCCAAGTAGCCATCTCGCCTGGTGGGCCAGCAGGACACGCGTCGTCGGTCTACGCGGTAGCTGCGTGCGGCGCCGCTGAAAACAATTTTTCCCTCCCGTTCGGGCGCCGCTGCATTCAAAATCCCGCCCATCGCCCCGGATTCCCCCTCCGGGAGTCGTCGAGTCGGGCGCGGCTTTGATTTCGAGAGTTTTACCTGTACCATTAAAAATAGATGACGTTTTCCTACATGCAACAAAAAAATTCGAATATGCCTATATACCACGACACTTTACCTTTTTTTTTTTTTTTTTTTTTGTCTTTAAAGCCATTCCGTCCACTTTGATTAGTAACGGTGTTGATCTATGCAGGAAAAAGTCTCAGATGCCCTCGGGTCTGAACGTGGTGCTGTGCCGAAGTGCAGACGCGAGCTCCATATCCGGCCGTCGGGGAGACGCCGATACGAGCTCCATCTCCGCGATTCCCCACCTGCGTGTGCTCGGGTGCCTCCGCCCCCATATCCTCCAACAACCGCGGGTGCAAGCGAGCACCGCCCCCGCCGCGCATGAGCTCCACGCTAGCCGGCTCCAGCCTCACCGCCCGGCTAGTTGCGGCATCCTCCATGAACCTGTGGGTCGAAGCGCGCGCCTCGCTCCGCGCGCACAACAGGGAGCAGCAGGTGCACGGAGCGCGCCAGGAGGCGGACGCCCCACATGGCCTTGGCTCCAAGGAAGAAGGCCTGCAGCAGCGGCTCGAGCAAGACCTCATCTTGGCGTCGGTGTCCAGCTCGAAGTCGGCATGGAAAGCGCGGCTGAGTAAGCTCTCGAGGTTCGGGCCGGGGCTGGAGGGGCTGCGGAGGTGGGTGGACAGCGCGCGCGCGAGGTTCCGCACGGCGGCGCGGCGGTCCAGATGGTGCTCGGCCTGCGGGGGGCGCGCGGATGGCGGCGGGGCGCACGGGCGGCAGCATGTGGGCAGCTGCTGCGGCAGCGGCATCTGATGTAGCTCGGGTAGTCGTGTGCAACGACTGTTGCTGCTCTGCTCTAACTCGGGCGGCGGCACGCGCATCTCTGAGGCCGTGCGCGGCAGCCGGACTCGTCTATCTGCCCCAGCTCAGGCAGCGACCCGCACTTATCTCAGCGGCAGCGGTTGCAAGCAAGCAAGGTCGAGCCGCATCTCTTTCTATGCAAACAAGCAAGGGAGCTGCAGCGTTCAGCGGCACCATGCGTCAGGTAAAAAAAAGGAAAACATGGCGGCGGGTGCGCGGCCGGCGGCAGGGTGTGCGGCCGACGGGGAGCGCACATCTGGCGGCGGTGCGGCGCGCAGGGGCAGTGGGCTCCGGCCGCGTGTGGCTCCTCGTCTCTAGCCCTACCCCTGCAGAGTTGCACAACAGAGGAGCAATGGCGATGCGAACGCTCCACCTCGATGCTGTACGTGCCCGCGGGGAAGTGGCTCACGGGGCCTTTCAACCTCACCAGCCATTTCACCCTCTTTCTCCACAGCGACGCCGTGATCCTCGTCTCCGAGCTACATGCGGGCAGCATCCAGCTCGGGTGACAGATTGAGGAGGAAGAAGGTGCCCGGATCACTGACACATTGCCCTCACTGGGCAAAGAAAAAGAGGTGAAAGGACATGGTTGAGACAAGGATATTTTGGATATCATCACCGGCCAGGCCTACGTGTTAGGGCTGTCAAACGTTATAAACCTGACAGAACATGAACGGAATAGGTTGGGAGAAAAAAAATAAGTGTTATAGCACCTTGATGTGTCAAACTTTTTAGTGTTACATAAGATTGGATCATCTTTTTAATCGTACACATTTAAAACTCTCTTTCATTTTCCCTCCCGCACCTAAACGCTTTCTCCGCCGCGACGCTCGCCTTTCAGGTTCCAAGATGACGCGCCGCCGCCGCCGCGGTGGCGCTCGGGGGAGGGTGCCCCGGGAGCTCCAGCAGGCCTACGGCGCACTCGCGCGCACTCTCGGCCACGCCGTCCTTTCGCTCCTCCCGCCGCCGCCGCCGCCGGCGGACACACCCTGCTCCGCCGCCTGCCGGGGGCGCGGAGGCGACGGTTGCCTCGCGTGCCGCCGCTGGGGGTACCTCCTCCGCGATGGGGACCCGGTCGCGTACCGCAACCTCATCACCCGCGCTGTCTGCGCCGTCGCGCCGGCCGGGTCCGCACCCGCGCCGCCGCGGTACACGCCAGGGAATGCCGGGCACTCACAGGCCAAGGTTCCGTGCGATTGCGCTTCTCCACGTCACGTCTTTTTTCTTGCCTTTCTTGTTTTGTGCCTACCGTGCATAGATCTCGATTGTTCTTATTGCCTACTCCGTATTTGAGATTGCCGGTTGTCTGCCTGCATGTTGCTCGACGTTTAGCTCGTTCGGGAGATGATCAAGTCGATGATGGCGGGCCGGGCGTGGACGACAACGAACGTCCTCTCCAGCGGTTGCCGTGCGGTATTGATGGCTTCTAAATCCTACAGAATGACTCTCGCAGTTCTATTAATATCTATGTCTTCCATTGCCTTCTCCATATGTTTATCCATACACATACATCTGAGTAGCAATACTACATAACTTTTCCTTTTTATTTTGCCTACTAACATAAGTATGAGCCAGGCAACCAAACCTGTCTGCATTACCGAATATCGCTGACATCTTTAAAGGGTGCGCTAAAGACAGGCCGTAAATCCTGACAAACCACTAAATGCTAAGGCAGCTCAGTGTTGTTAGATGAGAACAAGATAAAAGTTGGATACCAGGCTTTTATTTAAGCTTATCCAAGCTGGTCGTGAATATTTGAAGGGCAAAATTTATGTTTCATTAGTTATTTGTTCATGCCATGATGCAGATGTCGAGAGACATTCTTCCATTGTCTAAAACAATGCTTCATTAGATTGTTCATGTGCACATGGTAATGTTTTAGATAAACATAAATCAGTTCTTTCTACTTCAGTTAACTGTTATCGCTTAACCTGACTCTTTGATATGTCTGTATTGCTATCTGTTGCTCCTTTTATTTACTTGAAATCCTTATTTATACCAGGGTGGCCAAACTACGTGTGTTAGTGAGCTTGTTTCTTCTTCATCTTGGGACATTCTCTTGCATAGGGTCAGTAACTCAGTATAAAGGAAGTTTTTTATGATGAATGATGTCTGCGTTGCATTTTCTTGACATCAATTGTTGTTTTCAGATTGGGGATTTACTCATGTGCTATATTCTAAGGCATTCATCAATATTTTTGCCTGTTAAGAAGAACGGTTTTTTTCAAGTAACTGGCCTCCCACTCAATCAAAAGCCTATGTTTGCGAGTATGTCAAAAAATCAACAACCCCAATCCACGAAAGGAAAATACTTGGTAAGAAATTATGTTGAGCTGTTCTAAAGAGCCCATTCAAATCTTTTGTAACACTTCCAAAATAAATTAATGAATTTATGCCTCAGTAGCTCTGACTTTGTTGTAGGAAATCCTATGTTTCTCTTGTAAAGTCCTTGGACTGTTATTGTTATTTTAGCTGATTCCTTGTCTTTCTGACCTCAGTGCTATCTGTGCCATAACCCAAAGATGTCACAAAACATATCTGGAGGCCGTGTCAATAATTCAAAAGTTGCATTCTCTTCTCCAGATACCAGTACATGGAAATTTGATAATCCAAAAAGCTCTGGAAGTTATGGTTCTGCAAAATTTAGAGAACCCAATTGTTTAATTGAAGGATGCAATCACTCAGAACTTCCTTTGACTAATGGATCAATGAAGTGTTCTAGTTTAGATAATCAGAATCCTAGGAAAAGAAAAAGGCTGTACAGTTGGCAACGCCACAACAAACAGAAGCAGATTTGTTCTGAGGACAGGTTGTCAACTGGGTGGAGTAAAATAAACATCAGTCGATTTGGTGTCCATGATGTTTTATTGGAGAACTTGTGTGCTGCAGTGAATGATAAAGTGCAGTTTTTGGAACCAACGGTATATAATGATTCTTTAGCAATGAGCAGTGATGTGACTCATTCACATACTAAAGAGCCATATGGTGTATTGTCCTATGAAAAGTCACCAAGTTCTGTGTTTGATATTGGACCTTCCCAGTGTAACAGTAAATCAAGAATTCAATCTACATTCCCGCAAGTTGGACTTCCCAATTTCATGCATCTCAATGTCAGTAATTTCCCAATCTCGTCATAAATTATTATTTCATTCAACAATTAGATCTTTGACAATTATTTCTACAACCTAGTTTGTTTATGTACAAATGACTATGTTTTTTATTTGAAGTATTAGCTTGATGCATACTTGGTTGTCATGTGGGAGTGAACAAGACTACAAGAGTATGCAAGAAACAGGCCCATGCCTTGTGACTAGCACGTTTAAACCGTGTCCCAAAAACATATCTTGCTTGAGTGTTTGAGTTACTCATCCACAAATTGGGGATTACTTATGTTAATTTTTCCTATTTGGATGATTGGATCCGTTTATTTGTACCTTTTACACTAACCTGAGGATACGGCAACATATTCTACGAAGCAGTACATACTTGTTTCCTGGTTTTACTTCTACCTTTTACTTTACCTGAGGATATGGAATCATATTCTAGGGAGCACTATGTATCTGTTTCCTGTTTTTCTGTAGCCACCTTCCTCAGCACATGGTGGTTGCTATGTTTTCTTAGAATCCACAAATGAATAACTGTTAACGTTCATACTGTTAGATGTATATGTATTGTATTTTCCCTCTACTTGGAGGGGTTTTATACATGTGTATACACCTGTACATCTAGCCCTTTGGGCCTTGTAATACAGTTTGGTTGGCCACATTCTAACACATACATGTTTTGGTTCTTTGGTTGGTAGCTTGCAGCATACAAATCACCATTCAATCTTTTGGTGAATGCGTACAGTATTTCTGCAACTAATTCTTTTTGCATATATTGCTTGTCCATATCAGTTTTTTCAGTGTTGCATCTTTGCTTTGAGTATTCTTGAAAATTAAGAGAACTGAGCAATTTAATGTCTTATTCATGATATCATGAATCAATAAAACAACTAATGTTTGTGTTATATCTTTGACTTACAGAATGGTCCCATCTGCTTCAATTGCTTAATGTTGAATTCTTCCAAATGTGTATCAGTAGATTTGCTTATATCAAGACATGCTATCTTCTACAGCAGAAGGACTTCCTATAACGTCTTCCATGGCAACCGTATCCTTATCTACTTTATGCGCTGGCTTACACATGTAGCGTATGTTGATAGGGTCTCTTTGCTGGTAATCATTTGAATAGCTTTAAAATGAAAAAAAGCCAAGTTACTCATACAAAACGGATGGGATGTTGGAGCACGAGGCAAGGAGAATCTGTGATATGGTTCCACTACTTTTTAGGTTGCATTCTGTAATATCCCAGTTAGCATTGGTGTTGTTGGCCCACATGGCCCAGGTTGTATACTTGTATTGGTGTCTGGTGGTTTAGTACCACCTTGGATTATAATCCTTATAGCTCCAAACATAGTTACACATTCATTAGAGCTATTGCTTTGCTTTGTACATAGATGAGACATTCACAAACTAGATTTTTGTGACCACATAACTACAACTTTGACCACATAGTTGTGTGAATTCTGACATTCAGAGTGAAAGACAACTCAATAAACATTGTAGCTGCGAATTCCTTTTCTATTTAATATCTATAATGCCTTTCGTACTGAAAAGAAGTTAATCCAGGTAATGGATTGAAAGAGCAATTTTTTTGTAACTACACATATGGTCAAATTTCATATGGCCGAAGTTTTAACGGTTTCACAGAATTACAAAAACTTGATGCATATCAGCAGAAGTCTTTTAATTATCACATTTGCTTGAATGCAAGCTTAATAACCAGAGCCCATATTTCTAGTTTGAGCAAGCGCAAAACACTCCTTGTTCCCTTCAATTGCTAGATAAACAAAACAGTGCATGGATCGAAAAAAATAAAGTGACACTGTAAGCACACAAGCACTCTTGCTGCAAAATAAATTTGGTCAAGGATAAAAAAATACCTGGCTCATGTGCACATTAGTTGCAGCCTTGCAGGTAGTATTAGTTTAGATAGGTTTTAGCAACACATAGAGTTAAATACGAAGCGACACCAGTGATTCAATTTCAGGAAACAAGGTGTTGTAACTTATAACAACTTGGGCAGAAATGTTAGGCAAACTCAAGAGCTAAGGTATGTGATCGCATCATAATGGTGAGAAGCTCCTGTATCTTACATATTACCTGAATTCCTAGCTAATGTCCAAACTAAAGTAGGCTTCTAACAAAAGTGTACTCTTATGAGTTATGATAATGGAACATTTGTAGCATTGTGATATGGGTTAAAAAAAGTGCTCCCTCCATACTAAAAAATAAAGTCGTTTTGGACAGCGACACGGTCTCCAAAGTATAACTTTGACTTCTTATTTTTATAAAAAATATTTATCGAAAAGTGATATATGTATATTTTTATGAAAGTATTTTTCAAGACAAATCTATTCGTATGGTTTTTACATTTCCAAACTCAACAACTTAAAAGTTATTCATGATTTATATTCCCAATGTTTGACCCAAACCTTGTCCAAAATGACTTCATTTTTGAGTACGGAGGGAGTACAGTTTTGTGATAAGTGTAGTTTCCTTACTCAATCTTAAAGCGTGTAAAGATAGAACACGAGTAATGCAGTTGTTGGACACCCAGTTGTGGTGCCAGCCGGCCAGGTCACCCTGTAAATGCTTTCAGAGTTATATGTGATCATGTCGTGGGCTTCTGGCATTCGGCACCTTTCTGCACTCTTAGTGGCAATGCTCTGGGGATGGTTCTGCCAAGGATTGAGGTTTTATCTTAGAGCTTGTGAGGGGTATATGAATTTTTGTTTGTGTTTGTTCGGTATATGATTTTCTTCTGCCCAATTCGCTGATTCTTGCAATGTAGATTTAGGATTTGTGCAATACCTCTAGGAGTATAGAAGCACTAATCATGTTACAATAATAATTTTTTTTACTTCCACCAATTAACTTTCTGGCAATAGCTGCTTTTATGATTTTTCATACAGTATTTTATGTTAGTTTTCCTTAATGCTGTTAGACATATTAAACAAAAGGAAAAGACCAGATGCATTATCTCTTATAATACATATATTTGGAATCAAGGGATGCTGCGCAAAGTTATTGAAATGCGACTGCCATTTGTCTACTACAACAAATTCGAATTCCTCGTGAGTCAAATATGTAACCGAGTATATTGTTAGTAAGGTTTATTGAGTGAAGAAGCTTTCTAAAATTTAACATAAACAAGCTTTAGACTAAACATGGATATTTCATCGTTAAGCAAAAATCCATTCAATGGAACATTTCCATGTGATTGGCAAAGGTGGGTCCAGTACAAGGTCCATAATGGATTACACTCATCACCATATGCCGCTCTATGGACATGTAATGTAGGTTGAGTACTGATCCAGATCATGAAAACAGATGATGACTGCAGGGTAACGTTTGTTTCATCATTTTGATTGCTATAGTCTTTTTCTATCAAAAGCAGATATAACTTAAAATATCCTTTGAAGGCAGTAAATTTTTTTGCTGAACCTTCAGATCTAAATGTATGTATGTGTAATTACTGCCAGGTGATTAAAACATCACATTCTAGATGCTGATACAGCCATTGGTGGAATGCATAAATCAATAGTTTTTTCCACTTATGTTTTCAAGCTTCAACTTTTTTCTAATAACACATGTTCACATACCTACTAGAACTCTAGAAGCTGTAAGACATAATCTGCTGCTGATCTCTCTCTCTTTGTTTGCAGCACAGTAGATTTGGCAATAAGTCATTCTCTGCTGTCCTAGTTGCTGTAGCAGTAGGGCAATAGGCCACCACTACATCAGCCATGTCTTAGTAGTGGGCTGAGGTAGGAATTGTACTGCTAGTACTAGGAGTAGTTGGGGCTGTACTCAGCCATCCTCATGTGTACCTTATAGTTGGTACATGAGTTGTATATACTCTACCACTATGCAATGAAAAAAGGTAGTTCAATTGCCACAAACCAAAGAGTAGAACCTGGCCAACGTTGGTGCTTGTGCTGTGCTCACCTCTTCTACCTCTAGCCATAGTGAGTGAGTGTGTGCACTGGTAAGCTTACTGCTTACCTGTGCAGGGCAGCGAGGGACCCACAAGTGGTATCGGAGTCGTACAACTGCGTCGTCGGACTAACCGTCGGTGATGGCACCTGGCTCGGAGATGGGCAACAACAGCGGAGTAGCGGGAGGCGGCAATGCTACTAGGGCGGCCCAGCCACGACAGGAGGTCGTCGTGCGCACGGTGCGGGAGGTCGGCGGCACTACTTGGCCACAGCTGACTCGCACCATGGCGAGTGGGCGGTGACCATGAAGGTCAAGCTCAGAGCCTGACGGCTCTGGAACGCCATCGACAAGGGCACCGACGTGGAAGAAGATGACATGTCAGCGCTGGAGGCCATCCTCGCTGCTGTTCCTGCGGAGTACCGGGAGCCGTTGGGGGCGAAGAAGACTGCTAAGGAGGCGTTGAAGGCCATTGCAGCGATGCGCGTCGGCTCCGATCGCGCAAAGAAGGCGACGGCTCAGCTGCTGAAGCAGGAGTACGCCAATCTCAAGATCAAGGATGGTGAGTCGGTGGAGGACTTCTCCCTCCGCCTGCAGTCGCTCATCAGCAAGCTGGGGAGCCACGGCGTCACCATTGACGAAGAAGAGACGGTCTCCAAGTACCACCACTCCGTGCCGGTGAAGTACATCCAGATCGCTCTCTCCATAGAGACGATGCTAGACCCCTCCACCCTCACCATTGAGGATGTGACCGGCGGTCTACGGGCGGTGGATGAGCGCATGAAGCAGGCCACAGCAACGACGGACAGCGGCAAGCTGCTGCTGACAGAGTGGGCTGCCCGGATGAAGGAGAAGAAGTCCGGGGAAGCCTCCTCCAGCCGCGGTGGCGACGGCAAGCGCCGCGGCAAGGCTTCTTCAGAGAAGAAGAATATCGACCCCGACGCCTGCCGGCGCTGCGGGAAGACAGGCCATTGGGCAAAGGAGTGCCCAAATCGCAAGTAGCAGAAGAAGGCCAAGGCTCATTTGGCGCAGGCTGATGATGACGATGAGGCCACTCTCCTGATGGCGACGTTCTGTGCACTGCACGACGTTGAGGCCAAGGAGAAGGGAGAGGTGATGGCGGTACAGGAGCACGGGAAGGCTCAACCTCGACGAGCCACGCGCCCAAGTCCACTTCGAATGTGTGGGCGGCGAGCAGGAGCAGCGGTGGTGTCTGGACTCCGGCGCCAGCAACCACATGACGGGTTCCAAGGCGGCCTTCTCTGAGCTCGACGGCAACGTGACCGGGATAGTGAGGTTTAGTGACGGCTCAAGGGTGGCGATCCGAGGGCGCGGCACCATCATTTTCTGGTGCCAGAACGGCGAGCACCGCGCGCTGACGGACGTCTACTACATCCCCAGCTGCGCTTGAGCATCATCAGCATCGGGTAGCTGGACGAGCGCGGCAGTGAGGTGCTGATCAAGGATGGCATCCTCAGGATCAGGGACCGGGAGCAGCGCCTTCTCGCCAAGGTGAAGAGATCCCGAAATCGGCTGTACCTGCTCGACTTGAAGGTGGTGCAGCCCATCTGCTTGGTTGCACGGCGCACGGAGTAGCCGTGGCTTTGGCACGTCTGGTATGGCCATCTCAGCTTCGACGCTCTTGGTCGACTGGAGAAGATGGTGACTAGGCTGCCTCACATCTAGCACGCCGGCGAGCTGTGTGACAGCTGCTTGGCTGGGAAGCAAAGGAGGTTGCCGTTCCCGAAGTCGGCGAAGTATCGCGCGGCGGGGGCCCTCGAGCTGGTCCATGGTGATCTCTGTGGGCCGATCACGCCGGCGACGCATGGAGGCCGCAAGTACTTCATCTTGTTGGTGGATGACTGCAGCCGTTTCATGTGGCTGCAACTTCTGACCAGCAAGACCGAGGCAACGGAGACGGTCAAGAAGTTCAAGACGCGCGCGGAGGCGGAGAGCGACAAGAAGCTGCGCGTGCTGCGGACTGATCGCGGCAGCGAATTCACCTCTGTAGAGTTTGCAGCGTACTGCGTGGATCAAGGTGTGGTGCGCCACCACACCGCGCCGTGCACGCCGCAGCAGAATGGCGTGGTGGAGAGGCTCAACTAGACGGTGGTCGGCATGGCGAGGTCGATGATGAAGGCTAAGAAGATGCCGGCGGAGTTCTGGGGAGAGGCGGTGACCACGGCGGTGTTCATCCTCAACCGTGCGCTCACCAAGGCCCTGAAGGGCTAGAGGCCATTCGAGGCTTGGCATGGACGTACCGAATGTGTCCTTCCTCAGGACATTTGGCTGCGTTGGCCATGTCAAGAACACAAAGCCCCACTTTGGCAAGCTGGAGGACAGAAGCACGCCCATGGTGCTGTTGGGCTATGAGGAGGGCAGCAAGGCCTATCGGCTCTATGATCCCAAGTGAGGCAAGGTGGTGGTCTCTAGGGATGTAGTGTTTGACGAGATGGCTGCTTGGGATTGGGAGGATCAAGGTGCCGGGGAAGCTGCTGGTTTCAGCAGCACATTTGCCGTCGAGCACCTGGTGATCCAAGGAGGAGGAGATGATGGCGCTCGAGAGCAGGCTGCTACTGGAGAGCAGGCTGCTGCTAGAGAGCAGTCTCCACCAGCAGCGGCTCATTCACCTCCACCACAGTCCCCTGCGATGGCAGCACAGGGACCCCCCCACTGGAGTTCGCACCACCACCCACCGACATCGACGAGTTCGTGGATGCTTTCCATGACGGCGAGGAGGTTCGGTTTAGGCAGGTGGACAACATTGTCAGCGAAGGGGGAGCTCCTGGGATGGCTAGCCGGCTTCTGGATGACCTAGAGCTACTCCTTGTCAGTGCAGAGGAGCCGCCGGCGTTCACAGTGGCTGAACGTGACGTCAATTGGCGCCGGGCGATGTTGGAGGAGATGAGGGCGATCGAGGACAATGGGACATGGGCTGTAGGCCGATCGGGTTGAAGTGGGTCTACAAGGTGAAGCGGGACGAGCGCGGCGCCATTGTCAAGTACAAGGCTCGGCTCGTCGCCTGCGGCTTCGTCTAGCATGAAGGCATCGACTTCGAGGAAGTCTTCGCTCCGGTGGCGCGCATGGAGTTCGTTCGCTTGTTGTTGGCCATGGCAGCAGCGAAGGATTGGCATGTCCACCACCTCGACGTCAAGTCTGCGTTCCTAAACGGCGAGCTCGCGGAGACGGTCTTCGTCAAGCAAGCTCCGGGCTTCGTCGTCAAGGGCGCTGAGCACAAGGTGCTCAAGCTGCGCAAGGCGCTCTACGGGCTTCGGCAAGCTCCAAGGGCGTGGAATGCCAAGCTCGACGCCAGTTTGGGCGAGCTTGAGTTCACTCGCTGCGCCACAGAGCACGCGCTCGACACACGACGACGGGGGAAGGAGGAGCTCGTCGTCGGCGTGTATGTGGACGATCTGATCGTCACGGGAGCGTGAGTGGAAGACATTGAAGCATTCAAGCGCGAGATGGCGGCTCAGTTCAAGATGAGCAGTCTCGGCGCGCTCTCCTACTACCTCGTCAATGAGGTGAGGCAAGGGAAGGAGAGCATCTCCCTGGGCCAGCGCGCCTATGCGGAGAAGCTGCTGGAGCGCAGCGGCATAGCGGAGTGCAAGCCGTGCGCAACTCCAATGGAGGAGCGGCTAAAGCTGTCCAAGCACAGCACGGCGACGAAGGTGGACGCGATACGCTACCGGAGCATCGTTGGCGGGCTGCGGTACCTCACGCATACTCGGCCGAACATCGCGTTCGCGGTCGGGCATGTTGGTCGGTTCATGGAGGAACCGCGTGAGGATCACTGGACGACGGTGAAAAGGTTGTGCGCTACGTCAAGGGGACGCTCGATCAAGCGATCATCTTCCCCAAGAGTGGTGGCAATGGTGGGCTGCGACTCACGGTCTTCAGTGAGGCACCCTCCAAGGCAAAGGAAGGTGAGCTAGAGCTCACTGTTTTCAGCGACGCAGACATGTCAGGCGACATTGACGGGCGATGGAGCGCCTCTGGTGTGTTTGTCTTCCTTGGAGCAGCCCTCATCGCCTGGCAATCGCTGAAGCAGAAGATTGTGGCGTTGTCGACGTGTGAGGCGGAGTACGTCGTAGCGGCCACGGCGGCGTGCCAGGCTGTCTGGTTGCGCCGGCTGCTGGGTGAGCTGACCGGCGAGGAAGCTCACCCACCAGCTCTGATGGTTGACAATCAGCCCGCCATCGCTCTCGCCAAGAATCCTGTCCTCCACGACCGGAGCAAACACATCGACATCAAGTTCCACTTTCTCCGGGACTGCGTTGATGGAGGACAGATCGTCATCGAGTTTGTCGAGACCGTCAGACAGCTCGCTGACATCCTCACCAAGTCGCTCGGGCGCCTACGGTTCATGGAGCTGAGGAAGATGATTGGCATGGATGAGGTCAAGGCTTTGGGTTAGCAGCAGGATTAAGGGAAGAATTGTAAGACATAATCTGCCACTGATCTCTCTCTCTTTGTTTGCTGTACAGCAGATTTGGCAATAGGTCATTCTCTGCTGTCCTAGTTGATGTAGCAGTAGGGCAATAGGCCACCATTGGTACATTAGTTGGTAGCTAATACATCAGTCATGTCTTGGTAGTGGGCTGAGGTAAGAATTGTACTGCTAGTACTAGGAGTAGTTGGGGTTGTACTCAGCCATGCTCATGTGTACCTTACAGTTGGTACATGAGTTGTATATACTCTACCACTATGCAATGAAAAAAGGTAGTTCAGTTGCCACAAACCAAAGGGCAGAGCCTGGCCAACGCTGGTGCTTGTGCTATGTGTGTATGTGCTGTGTTCACCCCTTCTTCTACCTCTAGCCATAGTGAGTGAGTGTGTGCACTGGTAAGCTTACTGCTTACCTGTGCAGGGCAGCGAGGGACCCACGGATTTTACTGGTGTTTACAGGCTATACATCCATGTTTACTCATCCTTCTCTCTCCCAATTAAGGATCATATGTTTACAGGCTACACATCCATGTTTACTCATCACTCTGTCTATTGTTTTTTCTTATTGACTTTATCAATGTAAATTTCTAAGGTTTTTGTTGTCAGGTGCCTTTCGCTGCCTAAACTAATGAATAAGCTCATCAGAAATTCTAAGCGCTGCCAGTATAAGAAACTACTTCTGAAGCATTGTTCTGTCAATTCCAAGGTACATATGAACAGATGAACATATTGAACTGTTTACAACTATGTAAGAAGCACTTGTTAGACAGCAGGGTGTGCAGGCCCATTGGGCTGCACTTCCCAGCCTTCCTTGGGCCCTGTGCTTGCACATGATTAGGATAGATATCATTGAGATATTATAGGCAACGATTACTGTCGATTGGTTCTGTTTCCATAAGCCAAACCCTAGGTCTTCCTTGCCTATATATGTGTAATCCATCACCCTCAATAATCAATCTATTATTTCCCTTGCCCATAAGATTTGTTTTCGTTGCAACACTTACCATCCTAAAGTTCTTTGCCTTATCAAAAATCTGTTGTCATCTGAACTTTATATATAGGATTACAGATCGCGAAAGAATGTGTCAGACTAAATTGTAGGTTTTCTTAAATTTCTGACTCTTACAAAAATCATGGCTATCCAATACAAATATGAAAGGGCATGTTGGTTGTTGTAGCATCGGAAATTAGTTCTCAACTGTTATGTTGCTTAACAAACAAAAGCAAATTGTTCAACCTAGTGTGCAGTGTTCTGCCTTGAGTTGCTATAGTATTTGACACATGCATATATGTTGGTCAAAATTGATAATAAACATGTATAATGACAAACTAAATGATTGAAGTAATATTCCTAACAGCCTGCAGCTGATGTTGCCAAGAATCATAATGGCAAGGCGCATTTTTTAATTGGAGGAAAATCGGCATACTATGATCAAGCTTATGTTCAGTTGGAGGCTTACAGTACACATCAACAAGTAGTTTCCTTCATCTGGGCAGTGTTGAGACGAATTGTACCTGAGCCGTTGCTAGGAAATTCTTGCGGCAAGAGATCTTTAAGGATAAACATTTGGAAGTTTATAAAGTTGCGCAGGTTTGAAAAATTTTGCTTGAGCGATTGTATTGGTGAGCTGAAAGTATCACATTATTCTTGGATATCAAATATTGGATTATCTGATTGCTTTTGCTCTGCTCTAATGGAGAAAGAAATTTGGTTATCAAATGGATCTTACGAGGAGAAACTTCAGAATCTTCTACATTGTTGGATTAGTTGGATGTTTTCTGATATTGTGATACCGTTAGTCAAGGCATACTTTTATGTTACAGAAAGGGAATCAAGGCGATATGATGTTTTCTATTATCCAAAGACAGTTTGGAGAGACTTAAC
>NW_027097144.1:19978-60000 GCF_019320115.1 Miscanthus floridulus | reverse complement strand
GACACTGGGGACTCCTTGCTCCTCGGTGCTCGGTCATCGCCAGCGACACCGGGGACTCCTCGCTCCTTGGTCATCGCCAGCGACGCTGGGGACTCCTCGCTCCTCGGTGCTCGGTCATCGCCAGTGACGCCGGGGACTCCTTGCTTCTCGGTGCTCGGTCATCACCAGCGATGCCGGGGACTCCTCGCTCCTCGGTGCTTGGTCAGCGCCAGCTCCGCCGGGGACTCCTCGGTGCTCGGACATTGCCATCTACGCCGGGGATGCCTCGGTGCTTGGTCATCGCCGGTGACGCCGGGGACTCCTCGCTCCTCGGTGCTCAAACATCGCCAGCGACGCCAAGGACTCCTCGCTCCTTGGTGTTTGGACATCGCCGCCTACGCCGGGGACTCCTTGGTGCTCGGTCATCGCCGACGACGCCGGGGACTCCTCGGTGCTCGGATCTTGTTATGTCTCGTCGGTGTGCTATCAAGCTGCTCCATGTTGTTCGGATCAGGGTGCTGATCTTGGGCAGCACGTCTGGGGTCTTGATACGCACATGTCGGATGACATCGGCAAGCTTTCAGACTTCTTTTTCTTTGACCCTGCTACTAGATTCATTATTCATCTTCTAGCAGGCTCGGGGACTAAGTGGGCACACTTCACCTTGCGGTGAATGTGCTTGTTCTCATCTCGAGGCTACGCCCGGGGACTAGTTGCCTGCTCGGCTGGTCTTCTACTTTCTGACCCTGGCACCATATGACTACGTCACCTACTGTTAGGCTTGGAGACTAGCTATGGGGGTATGGACCCCAAGACATGGGCTGCACCATTGGAGGTGGCCCAGCCCACAAGATCAAGGCGTGCACGGCGCTGCTCGGCGTGCACCGTAAGACATTGTATAGTACCAAATAGGCTACTTTACTTGTAACCCTGTCCCTCTAGACTATATAAGGAGGGGCAGGGGTCCCCTAGCGGATAGGCTACATCAAGCTACTTGGTCGTCCAGATCAATACAATACACCAAAGACACAAGACGTAGGGTATTACGTCGATCAGACGGCCCGAACCTGTCCAAATCGCTGTCTCTGCGCCTTGTGTCACCATCCGGTTCCTGATTACGCGCACCCCCACCGACAAATCTACCATCGCGGGATACCCCTCGGTGGACTGCCGAGCATATTCTGTCGACAACACATGAGTGGCCTCGGCAAGCCCACGTGCATGAAGTCAGGACGTGCAGCGATGTAGAGACACAGGCGGACGCGACGGCAGCGTGCTGTGGCACGTTGGTGACAGCGCTAAGCAGCGAGCTAGCGTGCAACGCGGTGACGGGATGGTGGCGGCACAGCAGTGTAGGCGGACGCGACGCAAGCGGCGTGGGTTCACGTGAGCAAACCAGCAAGCGTGACTGTGGCCAACAGCAACGACGATGCGATGCAAGCGGTAGGCCACAGCCAGGCAGGGACGGCCTCAACCGGCCTACGCACGAGGCCGTGCGCGCGACGTGGTGGAGCACGCCCAACAACCAAGCACACGCGGATGACCACACGAGCACTAGCAGTGACGCGAGTGGCAGCGCGCATCGTGACAATGAGGAGGAGCAGTTGCGCGCCCAGGCCACCGACCATAGTGACTAGCCGGGTGCGGCCAGACACACGTGCATGTGCGGCCGACGTGCCGCCAATGGTACAGGAGCGCGGTGACCGCGTAAACGCGAGGAACCCAACTTGAACGTGCCATGCACGCTTTTTAAAGCGTCCTAAAAATCCAAATCGTTGATTCAAACGCCAAACCGCCTATGCTATACTTAAGAGGGTATGTTAGGCTGCTAAAACAAGCCCTAATACCCCATTGCTCCTTATCCCAATTACTCTACAAAATTTGCCGAACATAGCTTTGTCAACCCACTTTTTAGCCTTGGAAATTCGACTAAGTCTTGACCGGATTCGCGTCAAATTCGATTTCCAAGCTATTAGATATGTTAGCTAGTGAATTCATTATTTGACCGCAGGTATTTCATCGTCATCTACAAAGTTTGTACTTCTAACTTTATTAAAGTTCCGTATATACGTTCTATAGTGTTTTCGTTCAATAAAAATTCACGAACATCCTTACTTGATAATTTCATAAGTTGCAAACAACCTTTCGTTATGCATTTCCGTTGGTCGTTTTAAGTTGCGGAAATTGATTTTCACTCTATATTACATGCATTAACACATAAACACGATGCTTATGAAGTGTTTTAGTAAATGATTTACAGTGTAACACCGAGGGTGTTACAAATCTACCCCCCTAAAACAAAATCTCGCCCTGAGATTTCATGTGTCTAGTGTGGGAAAAGAGATAAGAAATACATTTCAATGCAAGCAACTACCTCGATGAACCAGAAAGAAGGTGGGGGTAATGCTTCAAGATATAACTTTCTAGCTCCCACGTTGCTTCATCCTCCGAGTGGTTTTGCCACTGAACTTTGTAGAACTTCACCATATTGTTTCTAGTCACTCTTTCTTTCTCATCTAAGATCTTGACAGGGTGCTCAATATACGTCAAGTCGGGCTAGAGGGGAAGCCCTTCAATTTCCACAGCTTCATCAGGGACCCGCAAACATTTCTTCAACTGAGATACGTGGAACACATTGTGTACCGCCGATAAAATATCTAAAAGTTAGAGACGATAAGCAACTGGGCCACACTGCTCCAAAACATTGTAAGGGCCCACATATCGAGGGGCTAGCTTGTCATGGACACCAAACCGATGCACCCCTCTCATAGGAGACACCTTAAGATACACATGGTCCCCAACTGCAAACTGCAAAGGCCTTCTTCGCTTGTCCGCATAAGCTTTCTGTCGGCTCTGAGCTGCCTTCAAATGACTATGAATAATACTGACTTGCTCTCGAGCTTCTTTGATGAAATCAGGCCCAAAATATCCACGATCTCCCACTTCAACCTAGTTAATTGGTGTCCTATATTTCTTTCCATACAGAGTTTCAAAGGGTGCCATACGAATGCTTTCTTGATAGCTATTGTTGTAAGAAAATTTAGCTAAGTTCAAGCATTCATCCCACTTCTCAGGAAAAGAAATGGCACAAGCTCTCAACATGTCCTCCAGTACCTGATTTACCCTTTCTGTTTGGCTGTCAGTTTGTGGATGATAAGCTGAACTTCGGAGGAGACTAGTACCAAGACATTCCTGGAGTTGCTCCCAAAAGCCAGAGACAAAGACTGTCCCTCTATCAGAGACGATAGTAAGAGGAACTCCATGCAAGGTCACAATCCGGTCTAAATACAACTTGGCATACTTTCTGGCTGAATATCTGGTATCCACCGGAAGAAAATGAGCTGACTTGGTAAGGTGATCCATAATGACCCAAATAGAGTTATAGCCCTTGGACGTGCGGGGTAAACCCACAATGAAATCCGTAGAAATATCTTCTTATTTTCAAACAGGAATGGGCAAAGGCTGCAAATATCCCGGGGTACGCATATGGTCTGCCTTAACAAACCCTAATACCCCATCGCTCCTTAACCCAATTACTCTACAAAATTTGCCGAACATAGCTTTGTCAACCCATTTTTCAGCATTAGAAATTCGACCAAGTCTTGACCGGATTCGTGTCAAATTTGATTTCCAAGCTATTAGATATGTTAGCTAGTGAATTCATTATTCGACCGCAGGTATTTCATCGTCAGCTACAAAGTTTGTACTTCTAACTTTATTAAAGTTCCGTATATACGTTCTATAGTGTTTTCGTTCAATAAAAATTCGCGAACATCCTTACTTGATAATTTCATAAGTCGCGAACAACCTTTCGTTATGCATTTCCGTTGGCCGTTTTAAGTTACGGAAATTGATCTTCACTCTATATTACATGCATTAACACATAAACACGATGCTCATGTAGTATTTTAGTAAACGATTTACAGTGTAACACTGAGTGTGTTATAAATCTACCCTTAAAACAAAATCTTTAGTAGAGGTCGTGACTCCGCATTATTATGCGTGCAAGCAATGCGCGGTTGGTGCCATGCATGTATCTGAGAAAAAAGATATCTATACATGTACGTTCACTTGATTACATGGAGTATATACAAATACAAGCTGCTCATATTATCCATTTGACTTTGAATTAACAACTTTCCATGCCAATAATGAAGAATAACTTTGAATGCAAATAATGAATCGAACGGATCGGAGTCGGAGAGGACGTATCACGCTAGCTTTTGTACGTGTCTATGTATGTATCTGTAGTTGCTCCAACATTGATCTATTTTATTTTCCTCCGAAACTGAACGGAAAGGAGCAAAGTTGTGAAGGTCAAATGAGCGCATTGGATCACAGCGAGGACCTAACAATTACCATTTATAGGCCCACGTTTTTTGCACGGCCCTGTAGCATTTTAGCAGGACAAATTTGTTCAGACTTGAGAAAGCAAATTTGTTCAATGACATGGCCAAGGACGTACGGTCGTGCTAGCTACGTGCACTCATCCTATCATCAGTTTAAATTAAGGGCATGTTTGGCATAGCTCAACTTTACTATTGAAGTTGTTTTTTTTTTTGCAAAATAGCTTCACAGGCAACTTTGTCAGGGAAGCTAAGTTGTTTTGCAAAAAATGTTTGGCAAAACAGCTTCACATGATGACCACATGAATAAAATTATTATAATGTCCTTTGTATATTTTTTCTTCTATTTTTTTGTCACGGGATTTTTCCCCATCCTGCATCCTCACGGTTGCTGTGATAGATCCGTCTAATCTAATGCCTCTCAGAAGTACTTATCTTTCATTAGACACTAAATACTCAAGAGAGGACATTAAACTACGCAGTTTCGTCGAGCACACCCCAAGGGAGAACTCGCAAATCTATATTTTTTCATCAGGATCATAAATGAGAAAATAAAGCTTACAATATTCTTAAATCATTTCTTATATCAGTTTACTACAGCAGCATAATATTACTTCAATTGATTATAACAGCGGAATATAACAATGTTATCGGAGTTACATAGGAAACAAAGATTAATTTAGTGGACATTTATATGCAAGAGATGCTATCATATTTTACATCTTTTCTTATATAAACCTTTAGTGAGGGTTATAAATAAACACTATGGTCGTAGCGTGAAAGGAATCCTCTCTGAGCCCAACAGGAGGCTTCCACACACAAGAGTCGACTCTATGTATCCTCCGATCACCTGCAACAGGGGGAATAAAACCCTGAGTACCATATTGTACTCAGCAAGACTTACCCGACAGGAAGAAAAATAAAAGACTCCAAGGATATGCAAGGTTATCTAGCTTATGAGTTATTGCTTTTGCAAAAAGCATTACTAAACGTGCGTCCTTATATTCAATTTTATTAGCAGTCATCATTAGTTCATTAACTAATCTTTCTATGTAAGCATCTATGCAACTTTCAAGTAGGTGGTGAGCAATAAGAACCATTTTACCATCTTTTCATATTCCAGTTCTTACTACGGTGCTAGACCGTAGCCAAGTTGGTACCATCTCATAGAAATGGTGATTCGCGAATCAATGTATCCCAGCTGGGTACCCCAAAACACACGCCTCGCTTGTACCCCAGGCACAAACAAGACCAACCCATTCCACTCGTGTCCAGGGGTCCAGGTCCCCGTCCAAACTTGGACTCCAAGCTTCCACACTTGAGACCCGGTCTCAGCATGGTGCTTAGACTAACACCTTTCCCCGCCTCTAATTAGTCGGCCTAGAAAGAGCCAGAACCCGCGACAAGAGCATAACGAGCTTTTCCGCTCCCATAAGCAAGTATGTGCTCAGGATAATAAGTCTGTGGCCTGACTACCATCCACAACAATGGACGGTCCTCAATCGACACAGGCGGAACAAGTGCAAATTCGAGCCTCGCTCGAATGCCTAACCAAGTCTAGATCCAAAGTACCATTCCGCCTGGTGTCCAATTATCATTCATATATATTTCATGTGATAGTAATATAATAACAATAATAATATATTTCCTATCTTTCACGAGTGACAGGTAATACTTGACTTCTACGGGATCCAATAGCATAGCAATCTATACGATCCTGACATACTAGTAGGACTCATATGATATATGCAAGTGGGTTTCATTCAACTCATCAAAACTTAATGCACAAGCATAAAATAAAGTGCAGAATATTAGAGGTTATACACCGGGGCTTGCCTAGGTAAGATATAACCAAAAGTTAGCATTCCATTGGTGACATGATCATCAAGACACCATCTTCTCCGCTACTTTGGTCGACTCCATGATCCATCGTTGTTCCTATTATGGTATACGTGGATGCAACGCAGAGACGCAATTAATCAACGGTAACCGTAACTCTTAAATATACGATTACGCTCTGCAAGCTAACGAGCTAGCTTTAATGACTAACGTGCTGGTCTACGCTCCGAAAAATGTTTTAGTCCTACAATTCCAAAGGTGTTTCGACATTTTATTGATTAAATATATATTTTTGAACTAGGGCTCATTTAGCTACCTTAGCAAATTAATTATTATGGAGCTACAAAAATTACAGTGAACACCTAATAATGTGAGGAATTTACTGTGAAAGTTTGAGAGCCAACACTATCACCAATTTAAAACAACAATTCCTACAAGTTTATATCTTATAATATTAAGCATCTCAAATTAATTAGATAACTCTTGAAAATATTACAAAACTATATGAACAAAATATACTAGCAAATAGATCATGATTTTAGGAACCTAACTAAATTAGTTTCATAATTTTTGGCCAACTATACAAATTTATATTGAATTTACAAGTTTGCTTAGAAACTAAATTAGGAATTGCTTAAGAAAAAGGGAAAAACTAGCGGCAACTAATTCGGCCCAGTAGCCTAGCGCGGCGAATATCGGTGGCGCTCCAAGGTTGACACCGACGCGTCAGGACCTCACTCGCGTCGTTCCTGGTCAAACAAAGATGAGCAACAATACGAGGGGACCAAGGTGAGCTCATAGGAAAGCCTCGATAGGAGTCGCCTGGCTAGTTGACTCCCTAGGCCACTTGCTGGTGCAAGGAATTGAACTACGGAGCTCCAAGCTAAGCGAATCAAGAGGTAGAGCGCGCGGTGCTCCCGCTGTGGTCATGTCATGGAGAGGCACATGAGTGAGCTCGAGTAGATTAACATAGCAGCTTCGACCAATAGCTGTAGTAAGATGTCACACCCAATTTTAAGGATAAAATGGGGTGCAAAACCTTATGTGCGCCCAGAGACCAGTCACACACATAAGCCGACAAATTATAAATAGTATCATCACCAATGTTTATTACATCACGAATAAGATAGAGTTATTACATAAGTATAGCGAAGGTAATAAAAAGATCTCTCGCGGAAGCTCCGTTTCACAGGGACATCGGCCGGTTGACCACAAGTCTAGTAGTCCTCAGGAAAATCATCATACCCAAGGTCATCTGTTACCCATCCGGGATTTTTATCCAAATAATGAAAATAAACAAGCGTAAGTACATGTCGTACTCAACTAGTGTAACACAGGGTTCATGAGGCTCAAAAGTCTTGACACAGGTTTAACAATGTTCAGCTTTTAGTTGTCACAGTTTTAACTTAAGAGCGGCAACAAGTTGTTTCAATTCCCAATGCAAAACACATGATCATATGTAAACATGAGTAATGAATAGCATAAACAGATATTACTTAGTGATCATCTATTCCATAAGGGTTCCAAGGCCGCTCGTGACCATGAGCACGGCTGATATACCAGTTTTACACTCTGCAGAGGTTGTACACTTTCACTGTGAGTCATGATACCCATATGCTCGGGTTTATAACTCCCAAAACACTTCCAAGGTGAGCAGGCAGGGATCACTATGAAGCCTTTTAAAGGTTCGTCTAACAAGTTAGGGCCATTAGATTCACTCGGCAAACAGTTATAGAAACCCCCCTGTCAAATGGCATAATTCCTTCACGGCTATACACATAAGAGTAGAGGCTGTCCTATACCTGATTCGTCAAGCCATTCTTACGCCAATAAAAGTAATCACTAACCAGCTAGAAAAGGTCCTCATACCGAGCTAAAGCCAGAGCCATGTAGCCCTCACAGCTGTACTGTAGGTCCCGAATGATCACTTACAGATAAGTCCTTAGGAAGAGGAATCTGAAGCATTTAGAAAGTAGCTAAACACTCCAGCCCCCTGTTTCCATGTTGCTAAAAAGTCATATTTTAATGTTTATTGCATATACCCTTAGTCAAGTTACAAGATCATGGTTTATTGGAGCACTAGCAAAGCTACCCGAATGCATAACCCATAGGTGACAAGGTAATAGTTCAATTCTAGGAAATCTCTATCAAGGTAACACATGCAACATTAATTTAATGAATTAAAGTGAATAGGGAACAAGGATGATCCCATGCTATACTTGCCTTGAGCAAAGTACTCCTGCTGGTCCTGCTCGTCAAAGTCGTACCCTTGATCTCCCGAGAACTGCTCACAGTCTAAACTCGATAACCACAACAACATACAATCATCCAGGAGCAATCATGCAAAGCAAACAAGGCTATAGATTAGAACAGTACACCAACAGCAAAGAATCAAGATGAAAAGTTTGAAAAACGAATCTACGTCTCGCTACGAACACAGACGCGAAGATCACGAAAATCGGATCTAAAACGGAAAAGTTATGGATTAAACAAGTTTTCCTATAGCAAAATAATAAATTAACCCTAAGCTCGAATTTTAGAAGTTGGAAATCTACTTTAAAGTAGCATGAATATGTAGACCACTTAATTAGGAACCTAACGCAACTTGAACGGATCAAATCGGAGTTAAAACGGTGATTTTATGGCTAAAACA
Source organism: Miscanthus floridulus (assembly GCF_019320115.1). Lineage (NCBI taxonomy): Eukaryota > Viridiplantae > Streptophyta > Magnoliopsida > Poales > Poaceae > Miscanthus > Miscanthus floridulus. The sequence goes on along the minus strand of NW_027097144.1, from coordinate 51,183 downwards.
AGTTGAATGGCAGAACTGTAAATAATTGAAAACGTATTTCAGTCCAACCGAGCGAAAATACGCTTTTGAAAGAAAGAAAACAGAAACTGTGGAATACGCAAAGGATGGCGGGTTCTATTTTTGCAAAATACAGGGACTCTTAAGTAAAACGGCCACGCGAAGGGGTATCCTCCGATTGAGGCCGTTGGATTAGATCTGGGCGGTCTGGATTGGATCGGGCGGTGAGTCCGGCCGGCGGCGTGGTGAGTGATGGCGGTGCCATGGCCGGAGCAAGGAGAGCTCGGTGGCGAACCTCGAAAAGGAGCTACCGACCACGGAAAAAATAAACGGAGAGCACGGGAGAGAAGACGTGGTCGAGGCGAGCTCACCCAGGGGGATTACGGCGGCAGAGGAAGCACGGAGGCGACACAGTGCTCGTTGGACTGCGGCGGTCGGCGTCTGTCGCGGCGATGCTAAGGCGATGCGCGACTGCAGCTTGCGGGGTGAAGAACCGAGCGGAGGACGAGATAAGAAGGCGGAGGAGACTCGGTGCTATTTATGGGGCGGGGCTGCCTGAGTGGCACGGCATCACGGAGGTTGTAGCAGCTCCGGACTCGGCGTCGGCGCGGAGGTAGAGTCCGTCCCGGCCACGGCGAGAGGAAGAAGGAGCCTGACCAGCGGGCCCGGCTGGTCAACGGTGGAGGGAGGCACGCGGGTCTGCGGGAGCGGCTAGGCGCGCGGCTGGGCCAGCAAAACTAGGCCGACGGCTTGCAGCGCTGGGCCGCGCGACGCGTAAAGGAGAAACCGGCTTGGGCTGGCGTAGAGGAAAAGAGCGCTCGGCTTCGGCCCGAGCGGAGGCAAAGGGCTATGCAGCAGCCTGGGAAGGGGATAAGCAGGCCAAGGGCGGCAGCAGGCCTACGGGCCGGAAAGAGGAAGGAGGAGAGATTTTATTCTTTTTTTTCCAATTTCTTTTCAAAGCAATTTTGAAGGCAAAATTCAAATCAAGTTCAAACTTGAGTTCAAATCAACCCATTCCAAAAATTAATATGCAGCAGCATGAATGCACATTCATTGTTGTTAACCTATATTAAATTTTAATTTGATAAACTTTATTATTCTTCCTAAATTTAAATGCTCACAAAAATGCTTAATAAATCAATTTCCCCTAGTTTCAATTGTTGTAAAATTTAGGGTGTTACAATTCTACCCCCCCTTAAAATGAATCTCGTCCTCGAGATTCGGACGATGCTTACTCAAATAGCTGCGGGTATGTTTTCCTCAAATCCTCTTCTCTTTCCCAAGTAGCCTCATCCTCGGTATACCGATTCCATTGAACCTTACAGATCTTTATAATTCGGCTCCTTGTAACTCTTTCTGCCGTCTCCAAAATCCTTACCGGAAACTCCTCATAAGTGAGATCTTCCTTAACTGTAAGCTCCTCTAACGGTATCTTCTCCTCAGGTATACGCAAACACTTCTTTAGCTGAGATACATGGAACACATCATGTACACCTGATAAACTCTCGGGCAATTCCAACTGATAAGCTACCTCTCCACGTCTCTCTAAAATCTTGAAAGGTCCAATATACCTTGGCGCTAACTTCCCTTTCATGTTAAACCTTCTCACACTTCTCATAGGTGACACCTTCAAGTACACATAATCACCTACTTCGAAAACCAATTCTCTTCTTCTAGTATCGGCATAGCTCTTCTATCAAGACTGAGCCACTCTCAAGTTATCCCTGATCAACCTTACTTGCTCTTCTGCGTCTCTCAAGACATCTGGTCCGAACACTTGAGTTTCCCCTGTTTGGTTCCAAAACAACGGGGTTCTACACTTTCGTCCATACAAAGCTTCGAAAGGTGCCATATTGAGACTTTTCTGATAACTGTTGTTGTACGAGAACTCTGCATAAGGCAAACTCTTGTCCCAACTTGTACCATACTGCAACGCACAAGCTCTCAACATATCCTCTAATATCTAATTAATTCTCTCAGTTTGCCCATCTGTCTGAGGATGATATGCCGTACTAAAATTCAACTTGGTTCCCAACAAACTATGTACTTGCTGCCAAAAATAAGATGTAAATTGGGTACCTCGGTCAGACACAATTTTCTTGGGCACTCCATGTAGACATACTATTCTCTCCATATATAACTGAGCTAACCTTGGTCCATTATAAGTAGTCTTGACCGGTATAAAGTGAGCAACTTTAGAAAACCGATCTACTATTACCCAGATTGAATCATAACCCCTCTGAGTACGCGGTAACCCAACTATAAAATCCATACCAACTTCTTCCCACTTCCACTTAGGTATCTTCATTGGTTGTAGCAATCCTGCAGGTCTTTGATGTTCAGCTTTGACTCTCTGACATGTATCACACAAAGCAACATATTCAGCAACATCTCTTTTCAGTCCGTACCACCAATACTTCTCTTTTAGATCTAAATACATCTTGGTACTTCCAGGATGAATAGAATAAGCAGACTCATGTGCCTCATGAAGAATTGCCTCTCGTATAGCCTTATCCTCAGGCACACATATCATTTTCCCAAACCAAAGAGTTCCATTGACATCCATATGGAATCCTGGTGCCTTACCAATCACTATGTTTTCCGCTATCTCTTTCAACTTCGCATCCTGTAACTGTCCTTTATGTATTTCTTGCTCCAATTTAGGCTCCAACACCAACTCCACTGCATTAGTGAAAAAGCCCAAATTTAGTCGCTCCAACTCAGCACATAACTCACTTGACATCAATGTCACTTGCACCTCATTGGCATAACTCTTCCTACTAAGAGCATCGGCAACAACGTTCGCCTTTCCAGGATGATAGTGTACCTCTAGATCATAATCTTTGATCAACTCTAACCATCGACGTTGTCTCATATTCAAATCTGTCTGAGTGAAAATGTACTTTAGACTCTGGTGATCACTATAGATGTCACTCTTATGCCCAATAAGATAGTGCCTCCATATCTTCAAAGCATGAACCACTGCTGCTAACTCTAAGTCATGAGTAGGATAATTTAACTCATGCTTTGTCAACTGTCGGGATGCATAAGCCACTACTTTGCCTTCTTGCATAAGAACACATCTAAGTCCTTGACGAGATGCATCACAATAGATCAAAAAGCTCTTGTTCAGATCTGGCAAAACCAATACTGGGACTGTAGTCAACCTCTTCTTCAACTCCTCAAAGTTAGCCTGGCACTTCTCGGACCATACAAACTTAGCATTTTTCTCCAACAAAGCTGTCATAGGCTTGGCAAGCTTAGAGAAACCTTCAATGAACCTTCTGTAATATCTAGCTAATCCCAAGAAACTACGAATCTCTCCCACATCTATCGGTGGTTTCCAATTCAATACGTCTTTCACCTTGCTTGGATCCACTGCAATTCCACCATTAGAGACAACATGGCCTAGGAAAGAAACTTCCTTCAACCAGAATTCACACTTGCTTCGCTTAGCATACAACTTGTGTTCTCTGAGCTTCTGCAAGACCAACCTCAGATGTTCAGCATGCTCTTCTTCTGTTTTGGAGAATATTAATATATCATCGATGAATACCACCACAAACTTATCCAAAAACTCCATGAACACCTTGTTCATCAAATACATAAAGTAGGCAGGTGCATTGGTCAAACCAAAGGACATAACAGTGTACTCATACAATCCATACCTCATAGTAAAAGCTGTCTTGGGTATGTCGGTTGCACGAATCTTCAACTGATGATAGCCAGAACGAAGATCAATCTTAGAGAAAACACAAGCACCTCTCAACTGATCAAACAAATCATCAATTCTAGGCAACAGATACTTGTTCTTGATAGTAACCTCATTAAGCGACCAATAATCAATACACATCCTCTGAGTACCATCCTTCTTGTCAACAAATATAACTGGTGCTCCCCAAGGTGACGAGCTAGGACGAATAAAACCTTTCTCCTGTAACTCCTTAATTTATTTCTTAAGTTCTTCTAATTCCTTAACCCCCATTCTATATGGACGCTTAGCTATAGGTGCAGTTCCAGGTAATAATTCAATAATAAACTCAATGTCACGGTCAGGTGGCATACCTGGCAAGTCATCGGGAAAGACATCTGGAAATTCATCCACCACTGGATCCTCCTTGTTGCCGCTATCATCGAGCTAGTTCACAGTAGCTGTCGGCTGTGCTTGTATTACAACATCAACCCTGATTCTTTCTCCATTCGGTGTGGTCACCACAACTACCTTCTCCTTACACTGAATCACTGCTTGTTGTTGCATCATCCAGTCCATACCCAGAATCACATCTATACCAGATGCTCTCAACACAATGGGGCTCACTTTAAACTCTACCCCCCCTTAAGGATAGACTAGTCGGAAGACAACGATATGAAGCTTGCATACTTCCACCCGGTGAGTTTACTAATATGGGATTTTGCATGGCACATAATGGTACGCTATGGTTTCTAACAAATGCTTGTGATATTAATGAATGCGAAGCTCTAGAATAAAAAAGAACAGTGGCAGGGGTTGAGTTGACATTGAGCGTACCGAGCATGACTTCTGGTTCCGCAAGTGCCATCTCAGTAGACACATGGTTCACCTTTCCTGTGTTGGATGCTGGCTTCTGCGGCGTTCCCTTCTGATTACTCTGCTGACCTTGGGGTGTCTGTTGATTCTGCTTCCTAGGGCAATGATTAGCATAATGCCCAACTTCTCCACAACGATAGCAAACGTTGGGGGTACTAGGTGCACTCGTCTTCATGGGGGTGTTATTGGGGGTTCCCTATCGTGGTGTCTGCGGACCACTCTGCTGCTGAGGGCATTGATTGCTAACTTGCTACTGGTTCGGGTTGCGCTGAGGATACTGACCATGATTCCACTGACTGGGTGGTCCCTGAAACCTCTGCTGGAAGCCTTGTTGAGGATTGGTACGTGGACGAGTATTACTTCTAGAGGCCTGACCCTGAATCCTCCTCTTCTTGGCCTCCATTTCTTTGCGCTTGTTGTCAATAACAATAGCGCGATTCACCAACGTCTGAAAATTGGGATAGGTATTGGACATAAGCTGGAGCTGTAGACCATCATACAAACCTTTGAGAAAGCGGCGTTGCTTGTCAGCATCATCAGCCACTTCATTTGGAGCATAACATGACAACTGAGCAAACTTGTCGCGGTACTCAGCGATGGACATGGATCCCTGCTTCAGAGCTCTGAATTCCTCCTGCTTGAGCTCTATCAGTCCCTCTGGTATGTGATAAGATCTGAAATTCTCTTTGAACTCCTGCCAGGTGACAGGAGGAGCGTTGGTGGGACGTCCATACTCGAATGACTCCCACCAGTCCTGAGCTTCTCCCTGGAGCTGTCCTGAAGCGTACAACACTTTCTGTTGATTATCACATTGTGCTATGTTGAGCTGCCTCTCCACTGCATGAAGCCAATCATCTGCTTCCAGTGGATCAGTGGCACGAGAGAACACCGGGGGACGGCCCTTCAAGAATTCACCACGCTTATCACGCGGTGCTCCACCACCCTGTTGGTTCTGCTGATTCTGCACCAACGTTTGCATGAGCTGCGTCTGTACAGCCAAGAGTTGTTCAATAGTCGGTGGTGGTGGTGGCGGATGTGGGGGAACACCTCCACGACCTCGGCCTCTTCCTCTTCCAGACATCTGTTATCAAACATTCAAAATTCAGAAGTCTCCAAGTTAGAATACATTCTGAAAATTTTCTGGACGAGTCTCAACATCAGCAGCTCTGTAAAACAGTCATATCTCAAGTTCCAGAAATCCAAATAGGGTGTACTTTATATGGTTGGAAAGCTTACGAATTTTTTTACAACTTTTATTCAGACCACTTTCCCAGATTCAGTCGTTAGATTACTCAAAAACAGGATACAACCGAAACTGTTCCCAGATTCCAAACTGTGCAGATACTTTAACTTGAAACAGAGATATCTCACGAACCAGATCAGATATGTGGGTGATTTCAGAGGCATTAGAAAGATACTTAAGTCTAGTTATTCCCATAAAAAATTCATAATTTGTGGTCGTGTCGATTTTAATTGGCATTAAGATAAAGGCAGACTGCTCCGAAAAACAGATTCGGAGAGATCAAGATGTAACATACCCAACTATTCATTTATTGACCCAATCTTTAATATTCTTAACTATGGAACTTGCGGACATGCCCACAAAGTTCCAGCACTCATTACAAAGATCCAACTCACACATAAACATAATAACAAATCAACTAAACACACCAATGTTCACACCGCACTAATAGACTCGACTAGACTCAACTTAACTCGTTCTACTATCGTGTTATTACCTAAAGCGGGACTCCAACATCTATGGGCGATACTTATGGGGAAGCTCCTCATACATCTTTGGCAAATTGAGGCACACCCTTTGTTCGTCTATCACCTATTGGTGCCTCTTGATAGTTTCCTGCTGCGCCTTCAATTGATTCTCCAATCGGTGAATCTTTGACACAGACTCATAACCAAAGTGTACCATCGCTTTGGTGGTTGGATCCATGCCCTGCGGGTCCATCATCGTCCATCCCAATTCTAGGTGTTGATGAGGAAGGAATCGATATTGATCATCCTTCATGTCCTCGAATCGGCGACCACGGAGGCCTATGCAAGCTTCAGCGGCTGCATCTTCTATGCCGTCCTCCATGGTAGCACGGTGACCATGGTGCGCGTAGTTTGAATCCAGCTGATATGTGCCTTTCTGTTCATCCTTGATGGTGATGCACACCCTAGTCTTCTAGTAGGTATCTTCAAGAGGGTGTGTATGTTCCTCGCAGACGTATTCCACAGCTGCATCCCAGTCGCTGTAGTAGGTCTGAAGCATGCTCATAAGTCTGTGATGTGAAACAGAGGATTCACACCCTGGCTTATACCACACCTTTGTTGTCCATCCCAGTGGTGGGATCGACTCATCTTCTTCAACAATGTCTTCCTCTTCATTTTTGGACAAGTCGACGACCTCGACTTCTTGAGGTTCCTCCTGAACGGGCTCAGGCGTAGATACTGGTGTTGGCGGATCAAATTCCTGTTCCTGGGGTTCTTCCTCCTCAGGCTCCATGGACAATCCTTGAGGCGGGTAGTACCCTCCAGTATTGATGCAGACAGTCTTGTGGGCACGAGGCATCTACAGAATTAGACTTAGTTAGATTAGGTTCGAAGCAATAATTTTCATAATAGAATAAGGCAAAATAAGCATAAACTTTGGCAAATATCAAGGGTGAGATAGAAAGCGTGAAACGAGTGAAGCAAAAGAAGCTAAAAACGACCATTGCTAACTAGGCTTGCGTCCTACAGTCAACACGGCTCTGATACCAATCTGTCACACCCAATTTTAAGGATAAAATGGGGTGCAAAACCTTATGTGCGCCCAGAGATCAGTCACACACATAAGCCGACAAATTATGAATAGTATCATCACCAATGTTTATTACATCACGAATAAGACAGAGTTATTACATAAGTATAGCGAAGGTAATAAAAAGATCTCTCGCGGAAGCTCCGTTTCATAGGGACGTCGACTGGTTGACCACAAGTCCATTAGTCCTCAGGAAAATCATCATACCCAAGGTCATTTGTTACCCATCCAGGATTTTTATCCAAATAATGAAAATAAACAAGCGTAAGTACATGTCGTACTCAACAAGTGTAACACGGGGTTCATGAGGCTCAAAAGGCTTGACACAGGTTTAAAAGTGTTCAGCTTTTAGTTGTCACAGTTTTAACTTAAGAGCGGCAACAGGTTGTTTCAATTCCCAATGCAAAACACATGATCATATGTAAACATGAGTAATGAATAGCATAAACAGATATTACTTAGTGATCATCTATTCCATAAGGGTTCCAAGGCCGCTCGTGATCGTGAGCACAGCTGATATACCAGTTTTACACTCTACAGAGGTTGTACACTTTCACTGTGAGTCATGATACCCATATGCCCGGGTTTATAACTCCCAAAACACTTCCAAGGTGAGCAGGCAGGGATCACTATGAAGCCTTTCAGTGGTTCATCTAACAAGTTAGGGCCATTAGATTCACTCGGCAAATAGTTATAGGAACCCCCCTGTCAAATGGCACAATTCCTTCACGGCTATACACATCAGAGTAGAGGCTATCCTATACCCGATTCATCAAGCCATTCTTACGCCAATAAAGGTAACCACTAACCAGCTAGAAAAGGTCCTCATACCGAGCTAAAGCCAGAGCCATGTAGCCCTCACAGCTGTACTGTAAGTCCCGGATGATCACTCACAGATAAGTCCTTAGGGAGAGGAATCTGAAGCATTTAGAAAGTAGCTAAACACTCCAGCCCCCTATTTCCATGTTGCTAAAAAGTCATATTTTAATGTTTATTGCATATACCCTTAGTCAAGTTACAAGATCATGGTTTATTTGAGCACTAGCAAAGCTACCCGAATGCATAACCCATAGGTGACAAGGTAATAGTTCAATTCTAGGAAATCTCTATCAAGGTGACACATGCAACATGAATTTAATGAATTAAAGTGAATAGGAAACAAGGATGATCCCATGCTATACTTGCCTTGAGCAAAGTACTCCTGCTGGTCCTGCTCGTCAAAGTCGTACCCTTGATCTCCCGAGAACTGCTCACCGTCTAAACTCGATAACCACAGCAACATACAATCATCCAGGAGCAATCATGCAAAGCAAACAAGGCTATAGATTAGAATAGTACACCAACAGCAAAGAATCAAGATGAAAAGTTTGGAAAACGAATCTATGTCTCGCTATGAACACACAGACGCGAAGATCACGAAAATCGGATCTAAACCGGAAAAGTTATGGATTAAACAAGTTTTCCTATAGCAAAATAATAAATTAACCCTAAGCTCGAATTTTAGAAGTTGGAAATCTACTTTACAGTAGCATGAATATGTAGACCACTTAATTAGGAACCTAACGCAACTTGAACGGATCAAATCGGAGTTAAAACGGTGATTTTATGGCTAAAACAAGTTGAATGGCAAAACTGTAAATAATTGAAAACATATTTCAGTCCAACTGAGCGAAAATACGCTTTCGAAAGAAAGAAAACAGAAACTGTGGAATACGCAAAGGATGGCGGGTTCTATTTTTGCAAAATACAGGGACTCTTAAGTAAAACGGCCACGCGAAGGGGTATCCTCCGATTGAGGCCGTTGGATTAGATCTGGGCGGTCTGGATTGGATCGGGCGGTGAGTCCGGCCGGCGGCGTGGTGAGTGACGGTGGTGCCATGGCCGGAGCAAGGAGAGCTCGGCGGCGAACCTCGAAAAGGAGCTACCGACCATGAAAAAATAAACGGAGAGCACGGGAGAGAAGAGGTGGTCGAGGCGAGCTCACCCTGGGGGATTACGGCGGCGGAGGAAGCACGAAGGCGACACGGTGCTCGTTGGACAGCGGCGGTCGGCGTCTGTCATGGCGGTGCTAAGGCGATGCGCGACTGCAGCTTGCGGGGCGAAGAACCGAGCGGCGGACGAGATAGGAAGGCGGAGGAGACTTGGCGCTATTTATGGGACGGGGCTGCTTGAGCGGCGCGACATCACGGAGGTTGTAGCAGCTCTGGACTCGGCGACGACGTGGAGGTAGAGTCTGTCCCGGCCACGGCGAGATAAAGAAGGAGCCTGACCAGTGGGCCCGGCTGGTCAGCGGTGGAGGGAGGCGCGCGGGTCTGCGGGAGCGGCTAGGCGTGCGTCTGGGCCAGCAAAACTGGGCCGGCGGCTTGCAGCACTGGGCCGCGCGACGCGCTAAAGAGAAATCGGCTTGGGCTGGCGCAGAGGAAAAGAGTGCTGGGCTTCGGCCCGAGCGGAGGCAAAGGGCGGCAGCAGGCCAAGGGCCAGAAAGAGGAAGGAGGAGAGATTTTATTCTTTTTTTCCAATTTCTTTTCAAAGCAATTTTGAAGGCAAAATTCAAATCAAGTTCAAACTTGAGTTCAAATCAACCCATTCCAAAAATTAATATGCAGCAGCATGAATGCACATTCATTGTTGTTAACCTATATTAAATTTTAATTTGATAAACTTTATTATTCTTCCTAAATTTAAATGCTCACAAAAATGCTTAATAAATCAATTTCCCTTAGTTTCAATTGTTATAAAATTTAGGGTGTTACATAAGAGCACGTGCGCACAGGTGACGAGACCAGGCGACCAGTCGCGGCGCGCTTGAATGAAGCGGCAAAACCCGAGTGGGCTCACCGGCGTCGGCTAGTAGGGGCCAGTGAGGCAGGACAAGTAGAGAGGCATCGCCATCACCCTATGACTAGGCTCAGTTGACCCAGACACAGCAGGCTACATCACGGGCTCGCGGTAGGTGAGACACTGGGTAGGGCGACTGCGACGTCAATGCGGCGACAATGGCCACGACTTTGGCTCGACCCTGCGCGTGGCTCAGCAGACAAGGTGGCACATGCATGCAACGATAGCGGGGGCACACAACAGCCGTATTGCGATGACGCCTCGCCATGCAACCACACAACGGCTGCACCGGCGTAGCGCTCGTGTGCACGCAAGGCCAGGGCATGGCTCGGCCGGGCCAACGCGCAGCACGTGCGGCGATGAGACTGCCACCGGCAAGGTCACACACGATGCACGCGTGCGACAACATGTGCACCCACGCGCAAAGCCGCACACCCGAACACGGTGACCACGCACAGTCCGAATGGCTGCCCTAGGTGACGTGCACGCATTTTAAAGCGTGTCTAAAAACTAACCTAACATAGTTGAAGCTAAACTACCTTGACCATGCTAGCGAGGGTACACCAGTCTACCATAAGAAGCAAAAACACCGCATTGACCTTTAGCTAGATTTTCTAGAATTAATTCACCAACATGGCATTGTCTCACTGTTTTCAAACTTAAAATTTCTTCCAAGTCATGAGCTGAATTTGACTTCAAGTTCCATTTCCAAGCCATTAGAAATACTAGCTAGTCATATTATTTTTCTACAGCAAGAGTTGCATTGTCATCTACAAAGTTTGTACTTCAAACTTTATTTAAGTATCACACACATGTTCTATAGTATTGTTGCTTAATAAAAATTGGTCTTTCACACTACTTGACATAACATGAGTTATCGAATAAATTTCCATTTAACATTTTTATTGGTCATTTTAGGGTACAAGAAATTTATCAACACCTTCTATCACATGCATTATTACATAAACACAATGCTCACGGCATGATTTAGTAGTTTGTTTAGGGCATAACACCGAGGGTGTTATAGCTCTACCCCCTTAAACAAAATCTCATCCCGAGATTTGAAACAAGATCAGAAATGGAAAAATACGATTGCGCTTTGTAGATCTAAAATTACACGGAAGATTACACGGCGTCGCACACTAAACCACATAGGGATTTAGAGATACATGGTTAAGAGTAACCTAGTACAACCAAGGCTTAATCTAGAAGTTGAGATAGACGAGGACAACAGAGAAACAACAAGAAAATGATTATCCAAAATATGGCGTATGTCCAACAGATCGAGAAATAGTAGACTGAGAACTTGAACATTATGAACCCTAAGACCAAACTAACCAGAGGTGGACTTGAACTTCTTCGACAAAAACCAGATCCCTTATTCTTCTCGGATTACACAATCACCTCTGACTGGTGACCCTAGTTTTACGAGCGATGGCTGGATCTCATAGCTCTACTTCAGATTCAAGGGGGATGGGGATGAAGGAGGAGAGCAAGGGCATCTTATAGCTTGGTGGACAGAAGTGGTGGTGCAGCGCACTAGGAGTGGAGGCGGCGTGGATGGGAGACATTGATGGTTTACGAGGTGAGAAAGAGGTCGACCATGGTATGCTCCCTATGTGAGCTTGAGTGGAGGGAGGAAAAAGGAGAGGAGAGGGGGTTTGCTCGATGAGAAGGCATGAGGCGACCATGTCCCTAAAAGAGGGAAACAGGAGGGGGTCCGGTACAGAGATGAGGGTGAGGATCGAGAGCCGATAGGATGCTGGGAAAAAAGGGAAGCGCACAGTGCACAAGTACGGTGGATGCGGCATAATGCCGTGGTTATGTGAGGACATGGTACTAGTGGACCCTAACATTGACGGCATCTGTAGGGTGCACGACAATAGTGTCTGGCATGCGTAGCATGGTCGAGTGAGACATAGGGCTTGGGAAATGATATCCACTCAGGCTTTTCCAATCACTCCCGACTACCCGGAGGCTAACTTTTCCTTGTTGCTCTTCTTTTCCTTCTCTTTCTTGTCCACAATATACGCCAACCTTTGTACGAACTAAGATCGCGACATACGTGCTTCCTCCAAAACCACATTCTCTTGGTTACTTTGGGAGAACACTATTTCATCAACCCATTGTGGATTTCTCATTCGAACACCCAAATATTTCCAAGAAGAATATTTTGTATCAAGAGCGGTATGGCGGTGTAACTTGGTAAAGGTACTTGGTCAACAACCTCGATACTAGCGTGTGCCAAGCAACGTCACCATGTGGCAGCTGTTCCACAAGGGCCCTTGGTTTCGTCGTGGCACCATAAGCTATTAACCAGGCAACTATTACCAACTTACACATAATGAAGGCAGTGGGGTTGTAGACCACAGAATCAGAGGAGTATTGCAAGGGAAGATTCATACAACAAGGGTTCTTTTCATAACAAGAGACAAGGAATTCAAATCCCACAACAGATTTGATTTAAAGAGATTCAAGTGTTCTGCTAGGACATCAATAATTAGTCGATACAGTATCCTATGTTATCCCATCATGACTGATCTACTCTCATCTGAATGGTTGCTCTCTTGTAACCCACTTAACATCGTCCTTGAAAACCCTAAGCACGTCTAACGAGACCTAAGGGTAGATGGACGCAATAAATATAATGAAATAAAGAAAATGCACATTCCAAACGTCTTTATGCTGGTACAACATACAGGCACTCACTCTCCCATTCTCGACACATCTTAACCTTTCCTACGACTAGACGATCTCAACAACTATGGACGAAATACAATGAAAATATTATAATACTAGAGGACAACAATGAAAGGCACCACTAACTATGGGTACATCTCTCCAAGGCAACCAATCTACTTTGTCAGACCACACATCTTCATTCTCGTGCTCAGTGGATTCTTCTACCGCCCTGGCTATGGATCTACCTCCTCTTTAGGTAGTGGCAGAGTGAGGGGAAGCAAGGGCTCTACTTCTGATACTTTTAATGGTGGAGGTGCTGGCGATACTACAACACGAGTTCTTCTTTCCGGCAGGTGGACAGGGATTCCCTCCAAGATCAAGGGATCCTGCCTTTCAGCAGCCAGCGTCCTCTGCTTGACCCTGGTAACAAGGTAGGCCTCTCCCAACTGATGGGCATGCCGATCTTTGGCCTCCTTTAGGGCTTCTGACATGGCAGTCTCATGACTCTCCACGGCTGCCACACTGGCATGTGCTTCAGTGAGCTGCACCTAGAGCATCCTAGAGAAGATCTTGACTTCCTCGGCTCACCGGAGGCACTTCCTCAGCTCCGAGGCTTGCCAGCCATGCTACTCATCTAGAGCAAGTAGGTATGTGGTCATGTGCACCGTAGTGGGGCTATCTTCTTGCGCATCCCATCCTTGTAAAGCCTCCATGTGAGCCCTCCATACCCGTCGATTCTTTTCCAAAGGTGGAAGGAACCTCATGGGGGTACGAGCAATGGGATCTTCATAGATCTAGCAAAGGTGCTATAAGGCTTTGTGGGCAACAACTTGGTAGGTATCGACGAAGCAAAACCCGGTTGCGGTCACAATCCAGTCCTCGGTGATATCAGGGAATTCCTCACTCTTTCCAATGTAGACGGTAACTTCACACCGCTTAGTGCCAAGTTTCACATACTCACGGCCCTCATACTCAGGACGATCCTTGATTTTGAGTTTTTGTAGGGTGGCATATAGGATTTTGGGAAAACCTTCAGTATTTAGGCAGTAACTGCTAACCCAGGCTCCTACCATCCCTGGTAGTGGTTGCAAGGAAAGATTGAGCGAAAAGCCTACTCAAGAGGAAGGGCTAGGTGAGTTAGAGTGTACCGAGTGGTGGTACCAATGGCTAGGCCAGGCCCTGCTTATAATAGCAGACCAGTCAGTGGTCCTGGCGCAGTTCACCTTTGGTTCCCGTGTGAGGCCACTACAAATGAAGCGACTGAATTTCTCGTGCGTTCGAGGCAAGCGATGTCCGAGGCCATTAATGACTAGTACGATTGCAGGGCAAGGACCTGACAAGAGCACAAAAAGGAGTACGGAGAGACGTGGGTCACGGTAGGCGTGAACCATAGGCGAACACAAAGCACGAAGCCATAGTTCAGCAGTAATTCCAGAACAAGGGCTGGTCAGTCGTGCACAATACGATTCACGTGACATCTATGAAGGACGCATCTACCAGCAATACGATGACTAAGGCATTACTAGTGCGCCTGACTTAAAGATCATATACTACGTGAGAGTCAGTCCACCGGAGATAGCCTAGTTAAACCTATTTCATATGCCTAACTATAGCAATAGGGCTACTTTTATACTTCGTATTTAAACGCCCTAGTTTTTTGCAAAAATGGGTTGTCAAATTTTAATTTAGAAAAGGATTTTGAAGCTTTATTTCCTCATTTATGCTCTGATACCACCTATGGCAGAACCGCCTAATCTAATGCCTCTTGGAGTACTTGTCTTCCATTAGACACTAAATACTCAAGAGATGACATTAAACTACGTAGTTCCGTCGAGCACACCCCAAGAGAGAACTCAAAAATCCACATTTTTCCATCAGGATCATAAATGAGAGAATAAAGCTTACAACATTCTTAAGTCATTTCTTACATCACTTTACTACAGCAACAAAATATTACTTCAATTTATTATAACAGTGGAATATAACAATGTTATCAGATTTGCAGAGGAAACACAGATTAATTTAATGACATAGTAGAGTATTATCATAGTTGACATTTATATGCAAGAGATGCTAGCAGATTTTACATCTTTTCTTATAAAAACCTTTAGTGAGGGTTATAAATAAACACTATGGTCATAGTAAGAAAGAAATCCTCTCTGAGCCTACCAGGATGCTTCCACACATAAGAGTCAGCTCTATGTATCCTCCGATCACCTACAACAGGGGAAATAAAACCCTAAGTACTCGATTGTACTCATCAAGACTTACCCGATAGAAGGAAAATAAAAGACTCCAATGATATGCAAGGCTATCTGACTTGTGGATCATTGTTTTTGCAGAAAGCATTACTAAATGTGCGACCTTATATTCAATTTTATTAGCGGTCATCATTAGTTCATTAACAAACCATTCTATGCAAGCATCTATGCTACTTTCAAGTAGGTGGTGAGCAATCGAACCATTTTACTATCTTTTCATATTCTAGTTCTTACTACGGTGCTAGACCATAGCCAAGTCGGTACTATCTCACAGAAACGGTGATTCACGAATCAATGTATCCCAGCTGGGTACCCCGAAACACACGCTTCACTTGTACCCTAGGCACAAACAAGACCAACCCATTCCACTCCTATCGAGGGGTCTAGGTGTCCGTCCAAACTTGGACTCCAAGTCCCCACACTTGAGACCCGGTCTCAGCATGGTGCTTAGACCTTCACCTTTCCCCGCCTCCAATCAGTTGGTCCGAAAAGAGCTAGAACCTGCGACAAGGGCGTAACGAGCCTTTTCGCTCCCATAAGCAAGTATGTGCTCAGGATAATAAGTCTGTGACCTGACTACCATCCATAGCAATAGACGGTCCTCAATCGACACAGGCAGAACAAGTGTAAATCCAAGCCTCGCTCGAGTGCCTAACCAAGTCCAAATCCAAAGTACCATTTCGCCCGGTCTCCAATTATCATTCATATATATTCCATGTGATAGTAATATAATAACAACAATAATATCTTTCCTATCTCTCGCGAGTTATAGGTAATCACTCGACTTCTATCGGATCCTATAGCATAGCAATCTACACGATCCTGACATACTAGTAGGACTTATATGATAAGGATATATATATATATATATATATATATATATATATATATATATATATATATATATATATATATATATATATATATATATATATATATATGCAAGTCGGTTTCATTCAACTCCTCAAAACTTAATGCACAAGCATAAAATAAAGTGTAGAATATTAGAGGTTATGCACTGGGGCTTGCCTGGGTAAGATATAACCAAAAGTTAGCATTCCATTGGTGACACGATTATCAAGGCATCATCTTTTTTGGTACTTCGGTCGACTCCATGATCCATCGTTGTTCCTATTATGGTATACATGGATGTAACGCAGAGACACAATTAATCAACGGTAACCGCAACTCTTAAATATACGATTACACTCCGCAAGCTAACGAGCTAGCTTTAATGACTAACGTGCTAGTCTATGTATCCACATCGTCAAGTAAGGCTTCGTCTCCGAAAAAATGTTTTAGTCCTACAATTCCAAAGGTGTTTCGGCATTTTATTGATTAAATATATATTTTCGAACTATGGCTCATTTAGCTACCTTAGCAAACTAATTATTATGGTGCTGCAAAAATTACAGTGAGCATCTAATAATGTGACAAATTTATAGCTGTGCGTGCGTCGCGGCGGCCTAGCACGGCCCAAGACCGAGGGCGCCCGCGTGCGACGGCGGCTTTGCAGAAAAGCCCTCGTGCTTTTAGATAATATCATGACTATTGTGCGCACTATTCCTACCGTCGGTAATCTTGCAACCAAACCCTCGGATGTTTTCACCTTTACCACGGGGAGGTCCCTAGAACCCCCGTGCACACTGGTATGGTGACCGACGGCACAAGGCGGTTACATTAGGAAAACTAGGCTCGCTACGACGGAATTAAGGGGCCGACCACCATATACAGCTAAACGCGCAAGGATGGGTGGTGGTTAGGGACTCGGAGGCGCACTGTCGCGAGCTGCAGCGGCGAGTGGCTATCCACGGCGGTGGCGCGACTGTTTCGGTGGCCTAAGGCACTATCGGGGTGGTGGAGATAGCGGATAAGCACCAATAGCTCACCAAGATTCGTGCTGCGCTGGCGGTTGAGGTGGAGGAGTGCCGAGGTGGCATGGCCACGTGCGCGCAGTGATATCGGTGGCGCTCCAAGGTTGACACCAATGCGTCAGGTCCTCACTCACATTGTTCCTGGTCAAACGAAGATCAGCAACAACACGAGGGGACCAAGGTGAGCTCATAGGAACAACTAGTTGAACCCCTACCGAGGGGTAGGGCCTTACCCCCAAGTCATGCCCTATTTCAGACGTGTGATGACCAGCAGCCGCGGAAACACTAAATTCATCAACACCGATGCGCGGAAAAACCTTGATAGGAGTCGCCTGGCTAGTCGACTCCCTTGGCCACTTGCTGGTGTAAGGAATTGAACTATGGAGCTCTGAGCTAAGCGAATCGAGAGGTAGAGCGTGTGGTGCTCCTGCTGTGGTCATGTCATGGAGAGGCACATGAGTGAGCTTGAGTGGATTAGGATGGCAGCTTTGACCAATAGCTATAGTAAGAGCACAGGCGCACAGGTGACGAGACCAGGCGGCCTGTCGCGATGTAGTTGAATGAAGCGGCAAAACCCGAGCGGGCTCACCGGCGTCGGCTAGCGGGGGCAAGTGAGGCAGGACTAGCAGAGAGGCGTGACTATCACCCTATGACTAGGGTCGATTGACCTAGACGTGGCGGGTGGCGTCATGGGCTCGCGGTAGGGGAGACGTAGGGTAGGACGACTACCACGTCGACATGGCAACAATAGCGACGGCGGGGGCACATAGCTACCGTATTGCGATGATGCCTCGCCATGCGACCGCCTAGTGGCAGCATCGGCGTAGTGCTCGTGTGCACGTGAGGCCAGGGCACGGCTCGACCGGACCGACACGTAGCACGAGCGGCGATGAGACTGCCATCGGCAAGGTGATGCGCGGTGCGCGCGTGTGACGGTGCGAGCACCCACACGCGACATCGCCGCACACCCGAACATGGTGACCACACACAGTCCGAACGGCTGCCCTAGGTGACGTGCACGCATTTTAAAACATGTCTAAAAACTAACCTAACACAGTTGAAGCTAAACTACCTCGACCATGCTAATGAGGGTACATCAGTCTACCATAAGGAGCAAAAACACAACATTGACCTTTAGTTAGATTTTCCAGACTTAATTCACCAACATGGTATTGTCTCACTCTTTTTAAACTTAAAATTTCTTCCAAGTCTTGAGCTGAATTTGACTTCAAGTTCTATTTCCAAGCCATTAGAAATACTAGCTGGTCATATTATTTTCTACAGCAAGAGTTGCATTGTCATCTACAAAGTTTGGACTTTAAATTTTATTTAAGTATCACACACATGTTCTATATTATTTTTGCTTAATAAAAATTGATCTTTCACTCTACTTGACATAACATGAGTTATCGAATAAATTTCCATTTAACATTTTTATTGGTTATTTTAGGCTACAAGAAATTTATCAACACCTTCTATGACATGCATTATTACATAAACACGATGCTTATGATATGATTTAGTAGTTTGTTTAGGGCGTAACACCGAGGGTGTTACAGTCGCAGTGGCATCCATGCTTCCTGGCGATATCCTTGAGCTCGTAGATGGACGGCGCGGTGCATCCTAGGCCTAGCCTCTTTCCCTTGCTGCCAGTGCCGACATCCGTGCATCCTAGGGGCATCGGCCGTGCTCGCCTCGTGCCTCGATGGTAGCAGCTTCCCTGGTAGCGTTCGTATCCACAACACTTCCGCGTCCAGCATCCACAGCTTCCCCGACGGCGACACGCCCTGGCTCCACGCCGGCGGCACTTAGTGTCAGCCCCCTCACCCCGCCGGTGGCAGCCCCCTGGCCCCGCATCCCCGTGACCCGGCGGCCGATGCCCCGGCAGGCTGTGCTCCCGACCCCGATGGACACGCCCCTGTCGGGTGGCGCCCCACCCCCTCGAGAGCCGCTCTCTCAGCCCCAAGGTCCACTCCCATAGTAGGCGGTGGCCCGATGAGCCGCGCCTCTGATGGGACGCACTCTAGGCGGGTGGTGCTCCGACGAGCCGCGCTCCGGCGGCCACGTCTCGTCGCCTTCCTCCCCACGCCCACGCGAGTGCTCTCTCTCTCTGGGGCAAAAGCTGTCTTTTGTCCACAGTGGGGCCCACATGTGGGAGATGAACCTGAAATAAGCTACTATTTTCATGTTCATCCCAATTCATACCTTTGTGAGAGGAGAAAAACAACTTTCTCCGTGAAACTGTTTTGAAAAAAGTGTTTAGCAAACAAAAAAAAGAGCTCCTATGCCAAACAGGTCCTAAAAATGGCGTATATGTATATTTGCGAGATGCGCCGTGCCACGCAACTCACTTAGGGGGTGATTGGTTGCCCCAACAGGGTGGTCCTAAGGCCCATCCGACACGAGTTGGTGCAGTGAGGGCGTGATTGGTATCCCGAGTTGCACCATTTGCCTTCTCCTCTCCATACCTTTCCCCTTCGCCATCCCGCACGCCTCCATCTTCTTGATTTCTCCTTCCCTCTCGGTCCTGGCTCGCTCGGTGCTTGGCGGGAACCTTCGCGCCGAGCGCGGGAGATGAGGCCGTCCGGGCCATAAAGCGTGCACGCGGGTCTCGGCTAGGGTTACCACCCTCACTCTTCGCCTCTCCTTCTACCATTGCTCCAATGCAAACTCCCGTCTTGCTCCCCCTCGACCTCGGTGGCCCTACCGAGGCGACCCTCGCTGGCGGATTTCTCTCGGTCCTCCGGCGCTTGGACGGTATATATGCCACCTGCGCTCTTCCCCTCCTCTTCTTCACTGTCGTTTTTTGTTGATTTGTTGGTGTATTTTGCTTGAAATGCCAAGAAATCAGGGTTCTTGGTTTGACATCCTCAGATCTATATAATGCTATACCTGATTTACCTGTTCCTAGCTCAGATCTATACATGATGCTTCGTTTTTGGTTTATATCTCATGTTTTGTGTAGATCTTGTACATGCTGATGCCTATTTTGTTGTACACACTGAGCAAAGTGCCTAGAGGTCAATGATGTTGATTGGTTAATAGTATACGCTGGAGGAGCACCCTTTGGTGTGGCAGCCGCGTCTTTCATTGTTCATTTTGTCTGATTTTTTTGCTTGCTAAGCAGTACATACCCATGTTGCATGCTCGCTTTCTAATATTGCCCTCCATCCTGTTGTGGTAGACATGGCGTTTGAAGCTAGGTGAAGGGCTACCGCTGCTGTGGTTGTTGCAGTGGCGGCTTGGTTTTTCATGTGGTTTAGGAGGAGAGTTGAAGATTCGTGCTCAGTCACCTAGGGTCCCTTGGCTAAGAGGGACATACAGAGGATGAACAACCTTAGATACATCTATGAATCTGATGATGTGCATTGTGTCAACCTTCTTAGAATGAGGAGGGCCCCTTTTTTCCAACTTTGTGATCTTTTCCGTAGTAGAGAGCTTGTCACTGACAGCATACATGCATCTGTTGAAGAACAAGTAGCCATGTTCTTGCATGTTGTTGGTCACAATGAGAGGTTTAGGGTGGTTGACCTTACCTTCAGGAGGTCCACAGAGACAATTAGTAGGTTCTTCCATAAGGTGCTATATGTGGTAGGAGAGCTGAGGAGTGAATTGATGTCCCTCCTGCTACCAATGTCCATCCTAGGATCCTTGGGAGCAGAAGATGGTACCCCTATTTCAAGGTTGGTATCCATAACTTGTCATACATAGGTCTCATGCATTATTAGTTTAGTGTCAATGTTCACTTGCACTCATGTTTTTTTTCAATTAGGACTACATAGGAGCAATTGATGGTACTCATGTATTAGCTAGAGTGCCTGTGAAGATGCAAGCTGCCTTTAGAGGCAGGAAGCATACCATCAAACAAAATGTGTTGGCAAGGGCCAGGAGGAAAGGGGTGGCAAGAGAAGGAAGCTTGCCCTAGAGGAAATAGACCTCATGAATGGAATGATCAAGGCTGTGGAGTCTGTAGGAGATGCCCTCAAGACTCCACAGCACAATGCGGTGCATCAGGATCTTTATGGCTGTGTTATGGACTGCCCTGGGTACTCATAGGAGGCACTCATGTTTGCCCTGGTTTACCTGCTGAAGAATAAGGTTGAGGGACTTTGCTTTGTTCAGATGACAGAGGCTCATAGGATCCTGTGGCTTAGGACCTACCTGAGCACAACCTACTTTGCTTAGATGCATACTAGCTGGCCTCTCCACTTTTGTATATAGCCATGCTAACTGTCTTATGTTGTAGGAAGTATTTTGATGTGTAGCACTTACCTCAACTGATGCTACAAAGAACCATTTGCCGCCTAACCAAGGCTGCATCTAGTCTGGAATAGCATATGAGCCATGGTGATGGATGTGAGGCTTTGTTCATCTGTGTGTTGTAGACATTAACAAAGGGTGATTGTCAGTTCACCTAATACATTTCAGATGCTATTATTGTTCTTGTAGGAGTTCCTATTTGGTCGATGATGCAAACTATAGCAATCTGAGGTGGCTGTGGGTATTATTCCTGTTGTTGCTTTATTGTCTGCTTGTGTTTTCTCATGTCTTTCATCAAACCGTGGGATACATCCATTCCCAAGCAACTGTTGTAGGCATGCCTACCGGATGGCTGGGATGGACGTGTCCCACGGTTCCATGGGAGTCATGAACTTGCCTTAGCAATTTGTGTTCTTATTTGCCACCTGGGATGATTGTAGTTTTTGACTGAGGCTGATACAATTGTGAGATCCTTTTCTTGCCTATGAAGATAACAGTGCCAGTTTGAGTAATGGATTATGCACATTGTTGACCTTGGACTTGTGAGGTATTGGAGCATTGTTTCTTCTATCTTCTGCTTATGTTTCTCATGGCTGTAATCAAACCATGTGAGACATCCATGCCCAAGCAACAGTTGGACAATTCTGATGATCTGATGGCTGGGCTGGATGCCTCTCATGGTTTCATTCCTGTCATGATCTTGGTTTTCTACAATCTGTTTGAGGTTTGCTGCTGTCTATGTTTCTTAAACTCCAAGTTCAAGGTCAAATGAAAAGGCAATTAAATCTAAGGCAAATCGATTGAACTACCCTTCATTTTGTCAACATCTTATACTTGCTTTTATGTGTTTTTAAGGGGCAAATGGCTTGGTATGTTGTGTACCGTGGAAGAGTACCTGGGGTATATTCAACCTGGGCTAGATGCAATGCCCAGGTAACTGGTTTTAAAAACAACAGCTACAAGAGCTTCCCTAACAAAGAAGATGCAGAAGCATCATACTTAGAGTTCATGGGTTGTAAAGATGATAAAGTTTTTGTCAATCCTCCACCAAAGGTGCTCAGCAACAAACCGATGTTATTTGTTGTGGCTGTGGTGCAGTGTTTTCTGTTACTGGTGCTCCTGTGATTCGTTCTTGCTCATTGCTACAACTGTCTGTGTTGCTCAAAATGCCATGGCTAGGTAAGGTGCCTGTAGGGGAAAGTAGCCTGGGGTCTATGCCCTAAAATGCCTCCTTGCAGTTCTTCGGTCAACCAATGAAGCCCTAAAATACTTGGTTACCGGCTATTGCTTTGGTTCGGTCGTTTATTTTGAGGATGCTTGAGTTTTTCATTGCTAAGCATTGTTGTAGGTGCCTCTAATTGTTTCATATTGCTTGTGATGGTTTCAAAATGCCATGAAAACGTATGGAGACAATGACCTTGTGAGGAACTGTGACTTTTAGGCAACCAATCACGCCCTTGTTCATGATTTGCTGGGAGTACTATTGTCATGTTTATGTCATTAGAAGCTCCAAGGTCATTGTCAATGCCAAGCTTGTTGAACTGAGGCAAAGTTATCTCTGTTTTCTTCTATTCTTCTTCATTCTGCAATAGCTGATGGTAACCACACCAAACTCATACATGGGTACTCAGACCTGGGGCAATGCGGCCAACCAAACAAGAACTGGAATCACCAGTTCATACACCGAAACGGTGCAAACGGGAAACCAAACACGACGCTGCTGATCCGGTATCTTATTCTTGGTTGCAACCAAATACACCTACTTGCATGCTTCCATCATGGCTAGGAAGAGCCTGCACAGGCCCTCCATCCCGGATCACCAATGCCAGAGCAAGCAGTCACGCTCTTAATGGTCAACCAATGCCAGAGCAACCAACCAGTCACGCTCTAAATGGTCAACCAATGCCAGAGCAACTAGTCACGCTCTTAATGGTCATCTACTCTTGTGTACACTTTCGAAGTGCTGCGCATCAGGGTGCTACGTGCTACAAATGATCACATCATATCAATGCATGGTCTACTGCACAGATACTTTTTTTAGGACACGTTCGCTGACGTGTGTTTCATTAAGACGACTGAATAGTTACTCTCTCTGTCCTCAATTATCTGCCTCTGTCCTCAATTATCTGTCGTCGTTAATTTTCGTGTCCAAAATTTAACACGATTTATAGAAAATACGTGTAACATTTATATATCTAAATAAATTTATTAAAAACTAGATTCAAATATCTATGTAATGATATTAATTATGTGTATAAATATTAATATTTTTTTATTTATATTTAGTTAAAGTTGTTTCCCGAAAAACGAAAACCACTAATATTTAGTTACTAGGAACTACGTCGCAATAGCATTGACCTCATCGCACGTTTACCACCACGCACAGTAAGTGAAGCACAGATCACCTGTTGCTGTTGTGACAAATTGGTCTGGGCAGGCAGCATCCTCAGGCGTCCGATTTTCTAAGCTTGAGGTGGATGATTGCAGCCTGCATCCTGAGTTGTTGGGTAGGCAGTATCCAAACAGCTCTAGCATGAACCGTGTTCGAGCTGTTTGGCTTATGGTTTCTACGGCAGATAAGCCGATTGATGTTAATTTTTATTATAAGAGAAAAATATTATACCATGGCTGATAAATCGGACTAATATTTTCAAGCGAACAGGGCCTTACGTCGGATGCCAAGAGCATGAGCTAGAGTTCCTCTCACATCAATCCTCTTTTTTCTATTTTCTTTTTTACAATTTTTAGTTCGCGATGGGACTACTTATTTATCCGTTCTACTTCTCTGTAAATTTCAACAATATATTTTCTGATTTTATAAAAAAAAACATTATATTTTCTGACATTTGTCTTGACCGTTTTCATTTTATTGGAGACTGAAACTGAAATGGGACGACTCATCCGGAAACAAATTATATTTTCTGATTTTATAAAAAAACATTATATTTTTCTGACATTTGTCTTGACCGTTTTCATTTTACTGGAGACTGAAACTGAAATGGGAAGACTCATCCGTAAACATGAGCAAAAACGATTTTATTGCTTTCCCTGGCCGTACTGTTTTTTTTGGAGCAACCCCTGGCCGTACTGTTGGGTTGGGACCCTGTTATCTACACGAAAGATCCCTAGTCAGGAGAAAACGGGGTTCCTGTTTTTCGTCAGCCAACTCAATTGCCCATGAACCACCTAAGCTATTGGGCCTTCCAAGGCCATACGCTGAGCTTGTGCTGGGCTGTGCGATTTCAGCCCAAGTTACCGGCCCTAGAACCGGAGGAAGCAGCCCATATTTGCTCTTAATTTACCCTGTCATTCATTTTTCTTTTTGTTTCCTCTAACCTGGTGATTAATGCGATGTTTTCACTGTCAATAACATACACTAATAATAAAAACAATATCATAGTCCATCAGTCTCTGAATAAAATCAATTCCTAGAAGCCGTGTCAGTCAATTTTTTTATAGTTTAACTAACTTTATAGAAAACAACAACAACATCTATGACATAAAATGAGCACTTTATGAAAATATATTCAATGGTAAATCTAATGATACTAATTTAATATCATAAATCTTAATGATTTTTTCGATAAATTTGGTCAAGTTTAAAAAGTTTGACTTAAGACAACTCTAGGAATCTATTTATTCAGGGACAGAGGGAGTAATATAGAAAGGAAACTCAAACTCCATTTAGTCTATAGTATTTGTCCATGTCCTTGAGAAATACATATTTTACCATGTTTGTCTATTGATGAAGATACCAGGAGCGTAGTTATTGCTACAATTCCACTTTCTCCCCCTTTTTAATGCCTTGAAATTAGAGAAATATAGTTGTATCACGTTATTTATTAGGGATATATATTGTTATTTCACTTTGATTTTTTTAGAAATAGTACCCCCTTGGTTAGTGCGAATGATGCGCTATGGACAAGCATTGCAGAATCAAATTAAGGGAGTATATGTTACATTGTATAGCTAAAATGCTTATGCTACGTGAAACATTTGAAGCCAATGGTTCTACCTGTTAGTGCCTTTGAATTATCCATTCTTGACCCATGTTTCTGTTTGGCTTAGTTTTGTTTGAATATCCTGACATTCATGAAGTCATGTCCATTTATGATTTTCCCTTTTTTTATTTTGTTTCTGATGTAAGCGATCAACCTGATGAGATGGATAATAGATATAGGTCCTGTTTTTCAGCACTACTTCACCAATATTTTTCAGCGAACATTGTTTTTCTCTCACAAGAAATCAGCATAAGCCAAATTTCAGCGAAACGAAGAGGGCCATAGTGTCGTTTGCCTTAGATGGCGATGAATCTTTGATGGAGGAAACAAGAAATAAATACCTTTGGATATTAGATATGTCTTTTCACATACATGTGACGGGAGAAATTTGTGGGGACATACATATTTCACTATCTGAGATGAGATAGGGGAGCGCCTAACATGTTACTCGTGTGGTGGGTGTACTCCGTAAATGAGTGCTTGGTTACACGTACGTCATCTCCTCGTGCCCTCGTATGGCTGCTGCATGCATTGATTCAGGCACTACTAGCGAGGCATGCACGACGCAAACCTCTCATTTACCGCCATACTTGTCTTTATCGAGAAGATCGTCGAGGCACTCGAGCTCATCCTTTCACCGTTCCAGCGGCCCATCCCCCCTGGACGAGGCAGATGCCGGGGCAGAAGAAGAGTTGCCGGCGACCCTGCCGGCCTCGCCGGGGACGAGTCATACGCGCGCGCGGCCTCCTCGGCCGTGTCGAATGTGCCGAGCCAAACCCGGGCGCCGCCACGCTCCGGGTCACGGATCTCAGCAGCGAACTTGCCCCACGGCCGCTTACGGACGCCGCTGTACTTGGTGGCACTGCCACCGCCCGTGTCCTTGCCGTCCTCCATCCCTCGTTGACAACGGCGGATCCAGGAAAAAAATTAGGAGGGCAGAATAACACATACCTCCAACTGCTGCTCGATCTTAAATCTCAACCCCACCTATACTATAGAACTTTACCTAAAAATTCATGAGGCTCTAGGAGGTTCCATTGCTTCGGTATGGATAGGGGGGCTCGAGCGTGGCAGTGATCGAGCAAGTGTATAGCCAACTCTTTCTGCATGTGGCTTGCAGGACACGCACACAACTATTTATAGAGGCCGCGCATATAGGTATATAGGATCAGCATATAGACTGCATGTATTTTTGCTCGTTGCTTGTATGCTGCACACAGAACCTATGAAATAGACGTGCGGTCTCGTCGTGAGTTCATTCATCTAGTAATAATATAAATAAATTACTATAAAACTAGAGGGAGAGTGGATAGAGTAGTAGAATGAACTGTGGGCTACGCTGTTTCAAAAAAAAAAACTGTGGGCTACGCAATGTGTGATATGGGCGGGGTTGTTTTCCAAAGAAGCAAGCTAGAAGGTACCCGGCCCTTCCGTCCCATAAAGCAAGACATCATCATAGAATTCAAAATTTGTCTTTACAAAAAAAAAAGACATTGTAGCACTATTTAGCATTATATCAGCAATGTGCATCACTCATGTGGGCTATACAGGTCATCTTGTTTCATACTAATGTGTCCTAGCTAGAAAATAGAAATCCTATAGTGTCTTTGTTTACGGGATGGAGGGAGTATCTCTCTGGAAAAAGAAGAAGAAAAAATTGTTATGTTAAGCATACTAAGATTGTTTTAGTCGAAACTACTCAAGCTCCAGTTGGTAGGGATTCACTTAACTATTGAAGCCTTTTTTTTTTTGCTTCAGCTCCACGAACGCTTCCATCGGTGGAGCTGGAGCCGTTTTGATGACACAATATATGTTTTATTCGTTTGTAGTGCTCTTCCCCAGGTTTCTTTTAACATCTCTAAGAATTACAATGGCTTTCCTCAGGTCATGTGAACAACATAGTATACATAAGACAACCCAAATCTGAATAAAAGAGTTTCATTCATTCTTTATTTTGCCTCAAAAGTGCTAGGGCATAATTCTTAATTGAGTTTAGTTCCTTCACTAAAGATACATTAAAAGGTTTGTGCTTTTTCATAAAAAATCATTTCAAAATTTTCAAAGGAAAGTGTTTTAAGACAAACAAGAAGTTGTTTATTTTGATCTATATGTATTTTTACTTCTACACACCTCTTATCTTTCATATAAAATTTTAGAAGATAACTTTGACATCATGGACAAGTTCGAACAGACCCATGATGGCTAATGTGTAATGTGAGTCTCACCTTGGGTCTTGAGAGTTGGTTGGACCAACATATAAGGCTTCTAGGGTCCTTGTCATCAACAATGTGTTAGCCCTTTTACGTGAGGGGAGGACTAAAGCATAAGTGGGTTGGTAGACTGTGGTTCGATCAGTGTATAGAGTGGACCTGAACTATTTGGACTCTGGACATTACTAGTGGCATCAGACTTGACCTCCGTGGACATGTGGTGCATGGTACGTGTTGGCCCAATGTAGCTTGTGACATAGCACATGTGCCGGTATTGGATGCATGCACGTGTGTTTCAAGAGGGAACATTTTTTGTCATCATTTACTTGGTTGTGAGTGTGTTGGGCAGACGTTGACATCGGGCCCTTTGAGCAGGTTGGAACCTAGGCCAATTTGACTTAGGCCCATGGTGGATCATGTGTATGTTGAGATGAGATTGTGCAGGTTTAGTCGCACCTTGGTCATTGAGGGTGGGTATAGCACATATAATTCTTTTAGTCCACGCCATTAACTCTAGGTTGGCCCTTTTATGTAAAGCAAGATGAAAAGCGTAAATAGGTTAGTGAAAGTGTGCGGTTTACTAAGAGTGTAGAGTGGATCTGAGATATTTAAACTCTAGGCACTAAATAACCAAGTTTTAACTTATGTCAATGTTAATTTATCATTAGAAAAAAATAAGAATATAATAAGCATATAAATATTGTAATACAACTTACCACCAATAACTTTAGTACTCCATTGCAAATATAAGATGTTTTGGAATGGAGAGAGTATATTATGTCTAGATACATAGTAAAAACAATGTATCTAGAAAAGACAAAACATCTTATAATTTAGAATAGAGAGAGTATATTCAGTAGCCAGCTACAAAATAAGTTATTCTGTAGCCACCACCATTTACGATAATTTTATATACTAATTTACGATAATGTCAATACATATTTATGATAGTTGGGTTACTATAACACATGGGGATATTTACCATAATGTTATAGTAAACCACTTATATATATATAACTACTGCCCTGTAGCCGGCTACAAAATAACTTATTCCGTAGCCACTTTGAGTTACGATAATTACTATGTTAATTTACGAGATTATAGTAGCTCCTTACTAAGTGGTTTACTATAACGTTATGGTAAATATCTCCATGTGTTATAGTAACCCAACTATCGTAAATATGTATTGATATTATCGTAAATTAGTATATAAAATTATCGTAAATAGAGATGGCTACATAATAACTTATTTTGTAGCTGGCTATTGAATATACTCTCCCTATATATATATATATATATATCACCTTGCATCATCGAAAAACTATATGACATCAAAGTATTACAGAAACAAATATGTCGTTGGTCTGAAGCTTGTTGAAGATCATAAATTGATTTTTTTTTTAGACTGGACTCCTAAGGTACAACTGTAGTATCTAAAAATATGCACAAACACACACACTCACACCATCACACGCACACAACACACACAATGCGCATGCTAGACCTACAAACTATACACACACCACACATCCTTCTGGAGATCGATGAAATCCCATGGGATTTTGTTCGCAAGCGGGAGGCACGTTAGCTTGTGGCTTCACAAGTATGTTTAGTACCTGTAGGATTATTTTTGGGGATAAATCCCCTGGTGAGACACCCAGGTCCGATCTAGGGATCGAACCTGGGAGGTTAGGGCTCACACCTGGAGCCGCTACCACTAGGCTACACACCCGTTCTCGATCATAAATTGATCTATCTAACTTGCAAAGTATATTTTCTATTTCTCCAAAACTTTCTGTCTATAACATATATATTTCCTCCTCCATATGTCCATTAACAAAAGCAATTTTGACATCAATTTGGTTGTTAAAGTTCATAATAGTCCACTAATAAAGCACTAATAATACGAATAGAATGAAGTAAACTTTGCAATAAGAGAAAAGTTTCCACAAAATCAACATATTCCCTTTGCCCAAAGCATGTACTACCAAGCCTAGCCTTATATTTTTACACATGCCCCGCTGCATTAAATTTCTATTTAAAAATCCATTTGCATCATATAGCCTTCATTGCGTCAGAATAGCACTTCACTGCCGGTTCAAAACACCCCATCACTGTCGGATTTTGAACCGGCACAACCATACCGGCAGTGATGAGGGTCAGCTATCACTATCGGTTCCTACAAACCGGCAGTGTTCTTCAACTTCAGTGCCGGTTTTTTACACAACCGACAGAGTTCAGGTCCACCAACACTATCGGTTCATTAGACCACCCGACAGAGTTCAGTTCCACCAACACTGTCGGTTTGTGTTTTAACTGGCAGTGTTGTCATAACGATCACTGCCGGTTTCTGACAAGAACCGACAGTGATGGATAAGCTAACGCTGCCGGTTTGTGGCTCAAGCCGGCAATGCCATCTTAGCCATCAATGTCGGTTTGTTGCTAACCGGCAGTGAAGGTTACGACAACATTGTCGGTTTGTTTCTAACAGACAGTGATGGTTACGACAACACTGCCAGTTTGTTGCTAACCGACAATGATGGCCTGTTCGCATTTTATTATTTTATAATTTATTTTAATTTATATTTTTTCGTGGAATCGGGTTTCGCTTTATATACGCTACGTAGACGACATGTCCATCAATATTAAACATTATAAATGTTATGGTTATGGTTCAAATGTTCTTATCAAGATCACGATCCCTCAAAATAAAAAAGAAATTATTCGATAAGATGAAGCATGCTTCTCGGACTTCTTACAATATTCTAGCGAGCCGCTTTGGGCCATACTTGTCCTTGAACTTCACGGATTGTGCGATGGAAAATACTCCATCTTTTTCCAATACCTCGGCTAAGATGAATTTTGCCAGCTCCGATTGCAGTGCGACGATCTCCATGTCTAACAGCCTTTCGTGGTTATATTTCTTGCGCTGTCGTTCAAAAAAGATGATATCCAAAGAGGAATCAGTAAATCATTTTGTTGAATTATTAACAGACATAAATGAAATGGGGATTATACACACCAACTTATCTGCTTCTTCCGATTTCCCTCTAAGTAATATCGGTAACTTAATGAATCTAACAAAGACTGCCATTCAAAGGTAGAGCCGATAACTTGACCTCGATCTAGTTCAAGCAGTGGGGTATGAGGCAGAATCACATAGGCCATACTTGAACTAGGCAAGAGTCGATAACTAGCCTATACCAGAGTCGCAGTGGGGGTCGACCGGATCGATGCAGCCATACGAACAGAGGTATAGACCATGACGGTACTTACAGACAAGCAGTGGAGGTCGACCGGATCGATGCAGCCGTACTCGCTGAAGAACTCGCCGAGATCTACTCTACTCCAACTCCTAAGGGGTGGCCGGAGCCAAAAAAAGTAATTGACTTTGTCGGGTACCATAAAAAGGGGTCCCCTAAGTAAGGACCGAAAAAATCGCTTAGACCTTGTCAAAATCGAAGCTAAGAGACAAACACCGCCAAACCCCCACCTCATCTGAGGCTCGGCTGGGCCGCTCGGCCCACCTCGAACAATATCCGGGCTCACCCGAAACAGGCTCGGCCCAGAACGAAACCACAAGGCCTCAGACGAGGTACTGACTCTCTGCCTCGCTCGAGGCCCCAAACCGTAAGGCCTCGGACGAGGTACGATTCTCCGCCTCGCTCGAGGCCCCGCACGCAAGGCCTCGGATGAAGTACCGATTCTCCGCCTC
>NW_027097144.1:0-12600 GCF_019320115.1 Miscanthus floridulus | reverse complement strand
GTGATTTGTATTATACAACATAGTAGGCAAGCTGCCGTAAGACATGATGAAGCTTGACACTACATTTCAGCCCTCGAGCTCAATCTGGTTCACTCTACTCAACCAAATGGAGTGCAGGATCATGTGGAAGAGGTCGTACTTGATCGGCCTGGCGTGCCACAGGAAGTGCCTCTGCAGGCGCTTGACGCAGTCGTGCATGGCCACGTACCTCCGCAGCGAGATCCCCTGCAGGATCTTCTTGAGGTCCGGTATGTCCTTCTCGGCGACCACCACCGAGAAGGCGCTCCAGTCCAGCACCTCGCTGAAGGGCAGCACGAAGTTGTCGGCGATGATCACGGGCACGCACTCGTAGTAGAACGCCTCCACGATGCGGGGGCTGTTCACCTCGTACCCCATGGGGCAGAGGCAGAAGCGACTGTTCTTCATGTGCTGGATGTAGTTCATCCGGTGGGACACCCGGTTCGGCAGCAGGCTGTACACCCGCATGTCGTCGTCCTGCCCGTCGCCCCAGTGCTTGAGGAGCACTGGCCGGACCCTGCCGTGCACGTTGCCGGCGAAGAAGGCCAGGATGCTCCGGCGGGAGACCGGCAGGCCGCCGACGTACCGGAGCGGCCGCCTCGGGGTCCGGATGGTCGTTTCGGGCAGGGAGACGTCCTTCCCTGGGGTAAAGATACCCTCCGAGCTATCGGCGTTGCACAGCGCCTTGATGGCGTTCTTGCGGATATCGCGGTGCGCGGTCGTCGTGTAAGGTCCCTGCACGAACCAAGCAAGGACCATGATGATCCGTTCTTGAGCTCGATTGACGATTATTTCTGTATATATGGATCGAGACAACTCAAATTAAAGTAAAGAGCTAGCTTACCCAATCATGGCAGGCGACAAGGAAATGGTCGGCTCCTCTGGTGCGGTTCCAGAACGGGTACTTGTTGGCGAGGCCTCTGACGAAGTTCCTCAGGTACGCGGCCAGCGGCCTGAGATTGTGGGAGTCGGCCTGGTAGAGCGTGAGCCTCAGCTGCTGGGAGCTGTAGGGGAGGTAGAAGAGGTGCGCCTTGGTGGCGTCGGCGACGACGTGCCGGCGGCTCTCCTTGAGGAGCTTCATGAACCAGCCCTCGGAGGCGTAGATGCCGCTGAGGGGAGGCGTGTGGAAGATGGGCCTCCGGCCGTCCTGGTAAATGTAAACTTTGAGTATCCGTTCCATCAGTTCATAGCTCCTGGATAATGATCACATTTGCTACAATTATGATGCGTTTAGTCAATGCACGGGATCATTTTCGGTAGTAAAATGAGCATAAATGTAAAATTCGATTTAATAAAAAGCTTATAAAAAAGATAAATCGCGATTGTCCAACACGCTGTTTCATTTTTTAAAAATCGTTTTCATAAAAGCCATGGTGTTTACGGGACAATTCGCCAAACAAAAAACGGCAACATGATGGCATCATTTTAGTAGGCAGATCATGGTAAGATTATGCAGGGGAACACGCCAAAACGTACACGGAAAACTTGGAAACTCCTCCATTATGGGAGGAAGGAAAGAAGCGGCGCATGCATCCACCATTATATTAGGAAACTTGGACAGCAACCGTTGGTTACCTCTTGAACTGGGAGACGTTCTTGAACAGAGGCGCGTACAGGTCGGGGTCGTCGAGCACCGGCTCGGCGTTCCGTATCTCCTTCTTGGCGTAGCGCAGCGCCTCCTCCGGCGCCATCCTCCAGTACGACGGCTGATCACAGACAGACACGGGCAGACGGATTCAGGCCACTATGTACGGTGGTACGAGGAAACCACGTACGGTAGGTACGGGACACCCAACTCTGTCCCACCTCTCGTTTTCGAGGCCTCACGGCGGGCGGGGGCAGCGGAGCAGGGGGCGGCGTGGCGGGTGCCGGAGGCGCTGACAAGTGCGGCGGTGGCGGGGTCTCGTTCGCGACTGACAATGCTCCGGCGAAGTCGGTTCTCCTCGTGGTGGATGCGCCGGGGGAGGAGGGCAGGGAGAATGTGAGCAGCGCCGTCGCCGCGCCCGCCGCGAGGAGGGACACGAGCGCCGCGACGCGGCAGCAGGAGACGGACATCGTCATCCCGCTCCCGCCGCGGTGGCGGGGCCGGCGCTGGGACGACCCGGCGTGGAAGGCGGCCGAGGGGGAGGTGGCGACGTGCGGTGGTGGCCGCATTGGTGTGGAGAGGAGGACGCGGGCGGCAAGGAGAGAAGAGCGCGCGGGCGCATGTCTTCTGGTGTTTATATTTCTGATGATGAAAAAAAGGCGTGACGCGCCCCCGGAAGAAAGGAAACGCCGGGATATGCGGCGGTGTTCTCTGGTTGGTGTAGTTTCCATTTGGGCCGTGCGCATGTCGCATGGGGAACTTTGGGAGGCGCGACGCCGACGCCAGGCGAGCCAAGGGCGCGCCGCGCTCTGGCGGACCGCGGGCTGGGGAGGCGGCGCGGATTCTGGCCCGGTCCGGCACGACGCTCCCACATCCGATCGTTTTTTTTTTTGGCACTGCCAGCTACGCCCTCTCATCCTGGAATTGGAACTTTGGAAGCGTTTGTTCGGGAGTTCTGGCAAGACGCCAGCACGTTCACGACACAGCAATATGCAATATGGCACAGTTCGGCTGCGTGCCGCAGATGCCGTGGCACGCGTTCTGCCCACTCATCTTATCTTCGCATTGCGAGTTGTGACCCGCTACAAGCCTGCCGTAGAAGCAGAGTTAACGAAAGTACCACGAGGCAACGAGGGCAGCTCCAGCTCCAGGATTATGAGCTGCGAAATCCATGTAAACAACATTTGGCGAAATCCATTTAAACAACATTTGGCTACCAAAATGCCAACTGATATTGGCACCAATCGCAATCACTTCAGCCCACTAGGATTTGGACACGCGTCCCATCAGTAGGCTAAACACAACATTGAGTCCATGCAAATTTATCACAAGTTTCTGTTGCGATAAGGAGGTATCAACTCGTATACAATTTTTTCAGGTCAGAGCATTTTACCCTACTTCAGATGCAGAGAACTGGGGATTCATGTACATGTAAAAACTGCTTCAAAATGGACCGGCACAAAAGTTTATCTCAATTCCCAATCTCTCAGAGATAGACCAGCCTAAAAACCACACCCGTTCCGAATTTCTAAACTCCACGCGGAACCTTTCATCCTATCCTTTTTCATATCCGCCATATGCCAAGTTTCCATCTCCAGCACGAATTGTAATATCTACAGCAGCTAAAATAATTCACATGATATACGACATGTCTCAGGTAATTGGTGCACTCCATAGGTACCGAATGCACACTGCAGAGTACTTTGTACAAGTGCCACCGTTGTATTTGTTGCTGTTTAACTTAAACAAGCACACCATTGTATGCGTACTGAGCATTGTATATACAGACACATCTTACCACAATTTTCAGAACTTTTCAGCTGTCAGGCATTCCAAGTCTGGAAGGTGCCACAAACAAAGTCGTAGCGAGCACCGATTAGTTTGAGTGTTCCCTTCGCCAATCTATCCATGACAAATGGGTAGGTCTTCAGGTTTCTAAGGGACAAATTGACGGCCTCCTGCATACCATTCAAAAAATGCTAGATCAGCATGTAATCCGATTGAGAATCAACTAGTAGTTAGCACTGGGGTTTCACTAACTTGGTTAGCAAATGAGAAATAAATCAGCAAACTGAAGCACTGAAAACAAATTTTTAGTAGACTCACAATTTCCAACTTGGTGCATTGTTCATCAAAGGGCAGAAAGCCATGTATTCTGTCCACCTTCTTCTTGATATCTAGACCGATCTTGACCCAGTTTTCAATGAAGCTAAGAGATCAAATGAACAGAATACAACTAAGAATAAAGAGAGTATCAAAGATGCTTATAGATAATATATATTAGTACAGTACCTATTACTCAAACCAACTTTTAGCTCACTTGTTTATGGGAAATATACAATTATGCATGTTTTTCTACGCCTCTTTGTAACATACAATTATGCATGGTTTTTGAAAGCATCTAGGCCCCTAGTTGGATTTCGGTGATTAATGTCAATACAAGATTACTATGACTAACGTGTGTTTTGCAGAGACAATTAAGTTAGGTCATGGTAATAGAGATCGATTGGGCAATCGAGGTTGTCATGCCCCTACGATGGAAATCGTTTCGGTTTTTCAAAGGATGGACGACAAGGTTAAGGATAACTAGTTCTAAGTGTCGATTGAAGTTGGAGAGACACTTAGAGTAGTTTAGGACTTTGTTTTTCCTTTGGCCGTACTATGAAGGGGGGTATGAACGGGTAGCTTGACCTAGTTGAGTCTAGTGAGTTAGGTGTGGTGCACACTTGTTCAAACTAGCTCTAGATAGCTCCTATGAATGCCTAAGATCTTTTGGAGCAAACTTCATTCACATATGTTCGGAAGTTGGAAGTGAATGGAGGGTTAAAACACTGACCGGACGCTGGCTCCGGTGCGACCGGACGCTGGCCGCAGGGTCCGGTCAGTTCATTTGACCGAGGGGATCAAGTCTGGTTTGACCGGACGCTGGGAGGTCATGTGACCGGACGCTGAGGGCCAGCGTCCGGTCGACTCCAGTAAGGGTCCAGACTTGGAAAAGAGTGACCGGACGCGTCCGGTCAGTGTGACCGGACCCTGTGTATCCAGCGTCCGGTCGTTTACAGTAAGCATCCAAGAGCGACCGGACGCGTCCGGTCGGTACTGACCGGACCCTGACAGCGTCTGGTCATCACTTGAAAACTAGTTCGCGGGTTGAACTGACCGGAGCGTCCGGTCATCACGATCGGAGCGTCCGGTCATCCCGCAGAAGCTCATAACGGTTCGTTTTTCAGGCTGGCTTATAAATAGAAGCTCCACTCGTGAGTGGAGGATCTTTTGCTCATTCCAACAGCTGAGAAACACGTTTGTGAGTGCCAAGAAGAGCAAGGTCCTAGTGAGGTGTTTGTGATTCGAGAATCCAAGAGAGTAGCCTCACTAGCAAATCAAGAGTAGCAAAGTGTGCATCCATCTTCTCATTAGGCTTCGCGTGGTCAAGTGAGAGTTCGTGCTTGTTACTCTTGGTGATCGCCATCACCTAGACGGCTTGGTGGTGATTGGGAGTTTGGTGTTCACCCGGCGGAGCTTGTGGGTGACCCAACTCAAGTTGTGAGCGGTTTTGGGTGATTCGCCGCGATGGAGTGTCGAAGAATCAACCCGTAGAGAGCACTTGATCCTTGCGCGGATCAAGGGGGAGCTACACCCTTGCGCGGGTGCTCCAACGAGGACTAGTGGGGAGTGGCGACTCTCCGATACATCGGCAAAACATCGCCGCGTTCCTCTCTCTCTCTCTCTATTTACTTTGAACATTTACTTTGAGCAATTTAATACTTGTTTTCATTTCCATAAGAATTGCTTGCTAGAGTAAGTTTGGAACTTAGGTTGAGAGGTTGTTGTGCATTAGTTTAATATAAACACTTTTCTAGGCACAAGGGGTTAATTGGGCTATCCGTAGGATTTGATTATTGCAAGAAAAATTTAGAATTAGCCCAATTCACCCCCCTCTTGGGCATCTTGATCCTTTCAATTGGTATCAGAGCCTCGTGCTCACGTTTTTAAGCTTAATCGCTTAGAGCAAGATGTCTCATGGGGATGGTCCTCCTCCTATCTTTGAGGGAGATGATTTTCCATATTGGAAAATCCGCATGGAGGCTTACTTAGAAGCTCTAGATGTTGGAATTCTTAGAGCCGCCTCTCAAGGGTTCCCCGCACCTAGGAATGCCGCACAACTTCAAGGCGATGAAGTAAATTATGAAAAATGGAATGCAAAGGCTCGCAACATCATCTTTAGAGGCCTTTGCAAAGATGTGTTCAATCGTGTAAGGAACCACAAAGACGCCCATGCACTATGGTCGGATGTTTGTGCGCTCCATGAGGGAACCAAGAGTGAGCGTGAGGAACGCTATCATCTTGTGATTAAAAAGCTAAATTCTTTTGAGATGTTTCCCAAAGAAAGTGCTAATGAGATGTATTCTCGATTAAATGTTCTTGTAGAGGAAGTCAATGGGCTTGGACGCACTCAAATGTCACCATCCGACGTTGTGAGAAAAATCTTGAGTGTCCTCCCCATTGACAAATATGGGCACATTGTGACCGTGCTACATCAAGGTGATCTTTCCGCCGCTACACCGACACAAATCTTGGGAAAGATCAATGCTCATGAGATGTACATGCACATCACACCACAAGATGGCTCATCCTCTACAAAGAAGAAAGAGAAAGACTTAGCATTC
Organism: Miscanthus floridulus; assembly: GCF_019320115.1. NCBI lineage: Eukaryota > Viridiplantae > Streptophyta > Magnoliopsida > Poales > Poaceae > Miscanthus > Miscanthus floridulus. The sequence goes on along the minus strand of NW_027097144.1, from coordinate 6,330 downwards.
AAAGCTAGCCAAGACAAGGGCAAAGCAAGACTTGAGTATGAGAGCTCAAGTGATGAAGATGATGAAGAAAGCCTTGCCCTCATGGTGAAAAAGACCACCAAGATGCTAAAAAGGCTAAACAAGAGTGGCATCAAATTTGATGGCAAAAAGAAGAAGTTCTTCACTAGCTCAAGAAGAAAGCCAATCTCTGAGATGGATTGCTACAATTGTGGCGAACTTGGTCATCTAGCTCATCAATGCACAAAGCCCAAGAAAGACAAGCTCAAGAATAAGGGCAAGAAAGATGATTCGAGTGATGAAGATGAGAAGAATAAGAACAAGCCATACAAGAAGAGAGATGGCAAAAAGAGGGAGTTCTACAAGAAGAAGAAGAGTGGCAAGGCCTATATTGTCGGTGATTGGCTCACGGACATTGATTCATCAAGTGGATCATCCGATGATGATAGTGATGATGAAAAGGTGGCCGCTATTGCTATCGATCTTGCATCTTCACCACCACCATCGCCATCATCCTCTACACACCTATGCCTTATGGCCAAAGGTGAACGCAAGGTAACTAAGAGTGATGATAGTAGTGATGATGAACATACTAGTGATGATAGTGATAGCGATGATGATGGCTCACCTACTTATGATGATCTTGTCAAAATACTTAGAAAATATACTAAGATCATTAGAAAGAGTAGAGCTACAAATGAAAAGCTTGATGCTAAAAATGATTCACTCTTAGATAAGTGTGATACATTAGAAAAGGCTAATGATGAGCTCAAGGAAACAAATGATTCTATATCATCCAAACTCAAGGAGCTCAAATCTTCTAAGAAAGAGCTTAAAGATAAAAATGATAAACTTGAGTGGGTACACAATGAGCTTATCACTAGTCACAATAAGCTAAAAGATGAATATGCAACTCTAAAGATCAATTATGATACCCTTATTATTGCACAAGAATTCTTACCAAATGAGCCACATGATGCTACTAACCATGTTGTTAAGTTTGATATAGCTACCTCATGTGATGATTTAATTGATGAAAGCATTGAGCATGGATCTAGTAGCAAGGGCAAGCAAGTGGTTGAATGCAATGACTATAATGAGTATGTCAAGCTCAAGAGTAACAATGAGAAGCTCATGAAAGATCTTGAAGAGATGAAAAGTCACAACACCATTGTGCTAGAAACTCTTGATCATGACAAAGAGGTGATCCTTGAGAATGAGAAATTAAAAGACGAAATCAAGAAACTCAAGGAAGAGAAGAACAATGATATTCTCAAGGAAGAGAACAAGAAGCTCAAGATGGAGAAAGAGTATCTCAAGGTGGGATTGAGCAAGTTTGCTAGAGGCAAGCATCTCCAAAGTGAGCTACTCATGAATACCGTCATGAAGATGGATAGAAGTGGCATTGGATATATGGCAAGTGTAGAGAAGAAGAAGGCTCAAGCTCAACACCAACAATCAAAGCCAAAGCCAAAGCCAAAGAGATGTTTTGAATGTGGACAAGAAGGTCATTTTGCTCATGAGTGTCAAACTCCACCACCACAACCCTTGCCCAAGCATGCTAGACCCTTTGCTTTCAATGCTCACTACATGCTTAGAAAAGATTCGAGTGGAAAGATGAAAGTCATGTTCTTGGATCCCCCCAACAAGAGTAGGCCTAAGAAAATTTGGGTGGCTAAGTCACTTGTTGAGAAGGTGAAGGGCCCTCAATAAGCTTGGATCCCTAAAGCTTGAATCTCTTGTGTGTAGGTGAACTATAAGACCGGTGGAAGTCATTGGGTTATTGATAGTGGTTGCACACAACATATGACCGGTGATCCTCGTATGTTCACCTCACTAGATGAAGAGGTAGATGGACAAGAGAAAATAACATTTGGAGATAATTCAAAGGGCAAGGTCAAAGGATTGGGCAAAGTGGCAATATCAAATGATCATTCCATCTCAAATGTGCTCTATGTTGCTTCATTGAGTTTCAACTTGCTATCCGTTGGTCAATTGTGTGATCTTGGCTTCAAATGCTTGTTCACCGAGAAGGAGGTGTTTGTATCTAAGGTAGATGACAATCAAGTGATATTCAATGGATTTAGATACAACAACTTATATCTAGTTGACTTCACCTCCGAAGATGCAAACTTGAAGACTTGTCTATTCACCAAAACAACACTTGGGTGGCTATGGCATAGAAGGCTTGCTCATGTTGGGATGAGCTCACTCAAGAAGCTTATGAAGAATGATTTGGTGAGAGGGTTGAAGGATGTGAAATTTGAGAAGGACAAGCTTTGCAGTGCATGTCAAGCCGGCAAGCAAGTTGCAAACACTCATCCAACCAAAGCCTTCATGTCAACCACAAGAGTGCTAGAACTCCTACACATGGATTTATTCGGACCAACAACATACAAGAGTTTGGGAGGAAATCTCTATTGTCTTATGATTGTGGATGACTATTCAAGATATACATGAGTGTTCTTCCTTCATGATAAATCCGAAGTTGCATCTTGTTTCAAGAAGTTTGCCAAGAGAGCACAAAATGAATTTGAAGTGAAGCTCAAGAAGATAAAAAGTGACAATGGCAAAGAGTTTGACAACACAAACATAGAAGCTTATTGTGATGAAGTTGGAATCAAACATGAAGTCTCCGCAACCTATACTCCTCAACAAAATGGTGTAGTTGAGAGGAAGAATCGGACTTTGATCACTCTTGCAAGGACAATGCTAGATGAGTACAACACCCCCGAAGCTCTATGGGCGGAAGCAATCAACACCGCATGTTATGCATCCAACCGCCTATTTCTTCAAAAGTTCCTTGTCAAGACACCATATGAGTTGCTCAATGGGAAGAAGCCGGACGTCTCCTTCTTTAGGGTGTTTGGTTGCAAGTGCTACATCTACAAGAAGCGGCAACACCTAGGGAAGTTTCAAAGGCGTTGTGATATAGGTTTTCTTGTTGGTTACTCATCGAAGTCCAAAGCATATAGAGTATTTAATCATGCCACCGGCTTGGTTGAAGAAATATATGATGTGGAATTTGATGAATCTAATGGCTCCCAAGGAGCACATGAGAATCTTGATGATGTAGGTGATGAACCATTGAGGGAGGCTATGAAGAATATTCCGGTGGGAGACATAAAGCCAAAAGATAATGAAGATGATGTACAAGTCATTAACCAACCCTCTTCATCAAATGCACCACAAGATGGTGATAAAGTTGGGAGAGTAGAAAATGAAGATACTCACATCTCTCATGAGCAAATGGTGGTACAAGCACAAGATGTTGATGCTCCACAACCTCCTCCTCAAGTGGTCAATAGAAGAAATACACCTCTCCTATAAGATCATCTACAAGATCTCATCATAAGGAGTCCAACAAAGGGGGTGATGACTAGATCTCAAAAACTTATCTCATTTATTGCTCATCACTCTTTTGTCTCTTGCTATGAGCCTACCAAGGTAGAAGAAGCTTTAAAAGATCCGGATTGGATCAATGCCATGCATGAAGAGTTGAACAACTTCACTCGCAATGAAGTATGGAATCTTGAAGAGCGACCAAAAGGTGCAAGAGTGATTGGAACAAAGTGGGTGTTCCGCAACAAGCAAGATGATCAAGGTGTTGTTGTGAGGAACAAGGCAAGACTAGTGGCAAAGGGGTTCTCTCAAGTTGAAGGTTTGGACTTTGGAGAAACCTTTGCACCGGTTGCAAGATTAGAAGCCATCTGTATCCTTCTTGCATATGCATCACATCATGAAATGAAACTATATCAAATGGATGTGAAAAGTGCATTCTTAAATGGCTTTATTAATGAACTAGTCTATGTTGATCAACCCCCCGGGTTTAAAGACCCTAGATATCCTAATCATGTTTATAGGTTGTCCAAGACACTATATGGGCTTAAGCAAGCCCCAAGAGCTTGGTATGAGCGCCTTCGGGATTTCCTTATTGAGAACGGCTTCACCATTGGGAAGGTCGACACCACACTATTCACCAAGAAGCTTGATGGGCATATCTTCATTTGTCAAGTATATGTTGATGATATTATCTTTGGATCATCAAATGAAGACTCATGCAAAGAATTTGGTGAATTGATGTCTAAGGAGTTCGAGATGTCAATGATTGGTGAGCTTACATTCTTTCTTGGTTTTCAAGTCAAGCAAATGAAAGAAGGCATCTTCATCTCTCAAGAGAAATACACAAAAGACCTTCTCAAGAGATTCAAGATGGATGGATGTAAGCCAATCAAGACCCCAATGCCTACCAATGGACATCTCGACCTAGATGAGGGAGGTAACTCGGTTGATCAAACTCTCTACCGCTCTATGATTAGTAGCTTGTTATATTTAACCGCATCTAGGCCCGACATCATGTTTAGTGTGTGTATGTGTGCTAGGTTTCAAGCTAGTCCTAAGGAAACACATTTAATTGCCGTAAAAAGAATCCTTAGGTATCTTAAGCACACTCCAAGCATTGGCCTTTGATATCCCAAAGGAGCTTTATTTGAATTAATTGGCTATTCCGATTCGGATTACGCCGGATGCAAAGTTGATAGAAAAAGCACATCCAGAGGGTGCCATTTGCTTGGTAGATCACTTGTGTCTTGGTCCTCCAAGAAACAAAATAGTGTGGCTTTGTCCACCGCCGAAACGGAATACATTGCCGCGGGTGCTTGTTGTGCACAAATATTGTATATGAAACAAACTTTACTAGACTATGGAGTAGTTCTAGAGAAAGTACCTCTTTTGTGTGACAATGAAAGTGCCGTGAAACTTGCAAATAATCCGGTTCAACACTCTCGCACCAAGCATATAGATATCCGCCATCACTTTCTAAGAGATCATGTGGCTAAAAATGATATATCACTAGAAGGTGTAAGATCCGAAGATCAATTAGCGGATATCTTCACTAAACCGCTAGATGAAGCTACATTTTGTAGATTGCGGAACGAGCTCAATGTACTTGATTTTAGTAACTTCACAAAAAATTGAGCTTGTGTTGTCCCTTGCATTCATTATAATATACAACATGTTTAATTTGTGAAAATGCATATAGGACTTGTCTAACATGGTTAAGATAACCGCCGAAAAGCGTGTGAAGAAGCTTAACATTGGATCAAACTTGACAAGCAACTAGATTTACTTACAAGCATTACATATGCATGATTGTTGTTTTGTCGTTTTGTTCCATTTGCCCTCTTGTTGCTTATTTTCTTAAAAAGAATTATAGCCTAAGGCAAAATACTTTGAAAAATATGAGGGTTTGAGAGAGGTCACTCACATCAGTCCCAATTGGTGTTTATTTGGATCTTATTTAAGTTGGGACTTGATTGGGAACAGGCAGCGCGAAGGATGTTTGAGGATTTACTGGAAAAGGTGCATCGGACGCTGCACCGGACGCTGCTGTCCAGCGTCCGGTCAGTTCACAGGGGGTGAACTGCTGTTGAAGGAGTGACCGGACGCTGCGTCTGTGCGTCCGGTCAGAAAGGGTTCTGCGTCCGGTCGATTGGAGGAAGATCAAATTGTACTGACCGGACCCTGCCTGCGTCCGGTCATGGACCACCGGACGCGTCCGGTCCCGATTCCAGAGGATTTGGACCTCTCTGGAATCGACCGGACGCTGGGTGGTAGCGTCCGGTCGCTACCATCGGAGCGTCCGGTCAGTGGATCTCGCGCGTCTTAAGGACTCTTTTTCCCGTTTCCTTTTCTGTCACGTCTTGGGGGATTACTTAACCCGCGTCCTCTGTCACCCGCCTTGACCTAACCAGCGCCGCCGCCTCCACGCGCCCTATCTCGCGCCCGCGCCGCCGTGCCCTAGCCCAAGCCGCCGCCGCAGCCCAGCCGTGCGCCACCTGCTCCGGTCAGCCTGCGCCCGCGCCTCCGTGCGCCTGCCTAGCCGCGCCGTCGTGCCTTCGCCTCGCCGCGCCTCCACGCTCGGCCCCCGCTCGCTAGTTGAGCCCGCAGCCGAGCCACCGCGCCAGCTCGCCTCTGCAGCACCTCGCCGGCCACCTCGCGCCCAAGCTCGCCGCTCAATAGTTGCCAAGGCTGCCGGTCTTCGCCGAGTGCTCTTGCCCTATCCTCCCATTGATTGGGCGTTTGACCTAACCCAAGCCCGGTTCCGAGGATCCCCCGCGTGACTTCTTACCTCTTCTCGGTTCGCTGATCGTCAGGTAGAAAGTCATTCGATTCAATTTCGCATCTACATTGCTTTCTCTGCTAGGGTTTCGCATCTATTAGACATATGGTATTTATTTGTATATCCATCTATTCTATCGTGCAGCAAGTCGGTTCCGTTGTGGTTCAATTGGCAGTTGGCAGTCAACTCGGAGCCAAGCTCGCGAGTAAGGA